>NC_039264.1:33652763-33724329 GCF_003368295.1 Carassius auratus
CACCTGCTGTACTGGAGAGAGGATATTACACCGAATACATTTAAACTCTGCATTATTATTTTCACTCTTCCTGGACTGTTATCTATCATATTTATTGGAAATGTCCCACATGCAGAGATGTGTATTCATTTGCTACTTTCAATTATTTCTATTCATATAAGGTGCAGTATTAATACTTGTACTACAGTTTCTGCTTCTTTATGTTTATAGGCTCAATGTCCAACTGGTCTTTGATTCCAACATTACTTTGTCCAGCTGAGGGTTGACAATCATTGTGTATAAAGGAGAATCATCCAACATTAAAGACATTAAAGTAATGTTCTGAATTAAAAAAGAAAGAAATCTAATAAACAATAGGACTGCACAAATTCAGAAATATATTTGTTAAAAGCAAATAACATGGTTTAATTGTTGTTGAGGGATTTATGATGACTTTGAGTGTTATCGTCTCATGTTTAACTTTGTCTTTTTGGCTCCTTCAAGATTCAAACCAACAATGTTTTCAGAGTGAAGTTCAAAGACAGCAGTGTGTGTTTTCTAGTGAACTTTTAAAAACTCTTTCCACATAAAGAACATGAATGTTGTTTCTGCTTTGAATGAACTTTAGGTGATTCTTCAGGCCTGTTTACAGAAAAAGTGTACATCACGCATCCTTTCATTATAATAATATAACATTGTCTCCTTCTCAGATGAGTAGTTAACATCTTCAGTATTACAGAAGTGTATCGTGTGTTGGGCTGATGTTTTAATTTATGGCAAGAAACCTTGCAGAAGGCTGAAATTCAGAAACTGTTCCAATCACCCTTAATTCACCCCATCATTACACCCTTTTAATAAAATATCTAGAAACAGATTTGTTCACTAGGGCCTGTCTTTGATTTTTTATTGTTGATGTACTGTGTGTAAATCCATACATTGTAACTGACATTAATTGATGTGAGTCTTCATGAAGGATGTATTTCCCATTTGTAAGATGTTTATTATGTTTGGGCAATGTCCAGATCTATTTGTTTAGAATCAGAATCAGAATTCAGAATCAGAATGAGCTTTATTGGCAGGTATGTTTACACATACGAGGAATTTGTTTTCGTGACAGAAGCTCCGCAGTACAACAGAATGCATATGCGACAGAACATAAAACACATAATAAAAGAATAAAAAAATACAAATAAGTAGATAGTGAATGACAATATACAAATGACAATTGTAGGCAGGTATATTTACAAAATGAAGTTATGTATGTACATATATATTGTGTGCAAAATTTAAAGTGTATACTAAGTATGTGTGTTAGATAAATAAAGTGTATGTGTATATAAATATAAAGTGTAGTGTGTTCGCCGTTATTATCAGCTGTTCATAAGATGGATTGCCTGAGGGAAGAAACAGGTCCTGTGTCTGGTCGTTCTAGTGCTCAGTGCTCTGTAGCGTCGACCAGATGGCAACAGTTCAAAGAGGGAGTGTGCTGGATTGTGAGGGGGTCCAGAGTGATTTTGACAGCCCTTTTTCTCACTCTGGATAAGTACAGTTCTTGAATAGATGGAGAGTTGAACCGATGATTCGCTCAGCAGTCCGGACTACCCTCTGTAGTCTTCTGAGGTCAGATTTAGAAGCTGAGCTGAACCAGACAGTTACTGAAGTGCAGAGGATGGATTCAATGATGGTGGAGTAGAACTGTTTCAGCAGCTCCTGTGGCAGGTTAAACTTCCTCAGCTGGTGAAGGAAGTACAACCTTTGCTGGGCCTTTTTCACAATGGAGTCAATGTGAATGTCCCACTTCAGGTCCTGAGAGATGGTGGTCCCAGGAACCTGAATGACTCCACTGCAGTCACAGTGCTGTTCATGATGGTGAGTGGGGGGAGTGCAGGGGGGTCTCTCCTGAAGTCCACGATCATCTCCACTGTTTTGAGCGTGTTAAGCTCCAGGTTGTTGAGAGTGCACCAGACAGCCAGCTCTTTTACCTCCTGTCTGTAAGCAGACTCGTCACCGTCCTGAATGAGGACGATGAGTGTGGTGTCGTCTGCAAACTTCAGGAGCTTGACAGAGGGGTCCTTAGACGTGCAATCATTAGTGTACAGGGAGAAGAGCAGTGGGGAGAGAACACAGCCCTGGGGAGCTCCGGTGCTGATTGTACGGGTGCTGGATGTGTATTTTCCCAACCTCACTAGCTGCTGCCTGTCTGTCAGGAAGCTGTTGATCCACTGACAGACGGAGGTGGGCACGGAGAGCTGATTTAGTTTGGGCAGGAGGAGGTTTGGGATGATCGTGTTGAAGGCCGAGCTGAAGTCCACAAACAGGATCCTCACATAAGTCCCCGGTCTGTCTAGGTGTTGCAGAACATAATGCAATCCAATGTTTACTGCATCATCCACAGACCTGTTTGCTCTGTAGGCAAACTGAAGAGGATCCAGCAAGTGTCCAGTGATGTCCTTCAGGTGGGCCAGCACCAGTTTCTCAAATGACTTCATGACTACAGACGTTAGAGCCACAGGCCTGTAGTCATTTAGTCCTGTAATTTTGGGTTTCTTAGGGATGGGGATAATGGTGGAGCGTTTGAGGCATGAAGGGACTTTCGCACAGCTCCAGCGATCTGTTGAAGATCTGTGTGAAGATGGGGTCAGCTGGTCAGCACAGGATTTCAGACAGGCTGGTGTAACACAATCTGGGCCTGGTGCTTTTTTCCTTTTCTGCTTCTGGAAGACCTGGCGCACCACATCCTCGCTGATCTGAATTGCAGGTGCCCCACCTGAGAGGGGGGATGCAGGAGGTGAGAATGGTGAGAGTGCTTGATTGGAGAAGTGTTCAGGATGGGTTGCAGGAGCTGTTGATTGTGTGAACGGTTGTTTGTTTATTTAACAGTAGAGGTGAACAATTGACCTTTGTTCATCTTCAGAACACAAATTAAGATATTTTTAATGAAACATGAAAGCTTTCTAACTCTCCATAGATCGCAGCATAACTGAAATGTTCCCAGAGCCAGAAAGGTTGCAAGCACATTGGTAAAACAGTCCATGTGTGGTTCAACTGTAATTCTATGAAGCTATGAGAATGTATTTTGGGCACAAAGAAAACAAAATAACCACTGAATTCAACAATTATACTCTTCCGAACCAGAACAGACGAGGATGTCAGTTATTTTCTGAATTCTGAAAGTGAGTGTTTTCATTTCATTTAAAATATGTATTTAATAACACTATATTGATTTATAGAGATATTTATGTGCTGTTCTCCAAGAGAGAGATATTATTTCACTCACGATGGGAAGAAGACGGGGAATTTGGTTTTATCAAAGGAAAACACCATAATTAAGTATTTTACCTCGTTTACATGTATTTTTTATATAATTTTACTTTATGACGATATTTAAATGCTGTGCACGCCTAACGAGCCTAACCGTCTCTCACAGATTTGAACTGCTGTGAGAAGGGAGAGACCAGAAATAACTTAAAGGCTTGGTTCACCCAGATAGCAAAATTATGTCATTAATAACTCACCCTTATGCTGTTCCAAACACAACAATCTTCACAACACAGTTTAAGATATTTTAGATTTAGTCCGAGAGCTCTCAGTCCCTCCATTGAAGCTGTGTGTACGGTATACTGTCCATGTCCAGAAAGGTAAGAAAAACATCATCAAAGTAGTCCATGTGACATCAGAGGGTCAGTTAAAATATTTTGAAGCATCGAAAATACATTTTGGTCCAAAAATAGCAAAAACTACGACTTTATTCATCATTGTCTTCTCTTCTGTGTCTGTTGTGAGAGAGAGTTCAAAACGAAGCAGTTTGTGATATCCGGTTCGTGAACGAATCATTCAATGTAACCGGATCTTTATGAACCAGTTCACCAAATCAAACTGAATCGTTTTAAATGGTTTGCATCTCCAATACACATTAATCCACAAATGACTTAAGCTGTTAGCTTTTTTAATGTGGCTGACACTCCCTCTGAGTTCAGACAAACCAATATCCCGGAGTAATTCATGCACTCAAACAGTACACTGACTGAACTGATGTGAAGAGAGAACTGAAGATGAACACAGAGTAAGTGTTTTACCTCATTATCTATGTTTTTCATAAAATAATATTATGTAATAATGATATTTTTATGCTGTGCGTGCCTAGACGATCTGAAACGTTTCTCACAGATCAAATTTGATGTCAAATCAAACCCAAATCTAAAATAGCAATATAATTTACGTAAGTTCATTGTTTCTTGCATGTCTGTCTTGTGACCATATTTTGTGATTACATTAAGCATTCATTTAAAAAGTTTTCATAATGTTGATGTGTCTGTATATTGGATTTGTGTGATTTTTACACACACACACGTGTTAGGTGTGTTAAAATACTTTAACTGATAATAAAGATAATTCTGAAGTTATACTGCACTGAGCACTATTTACATTTTTATGGTCTCTGAATAAATGTTTTAAATATATTTTTTATTGCTTTTTGATTTGGTTCATGAAAATCTTTTTATGAAAACTGTCAGCACAAATGACACAAATGTAATTGTGACTCACCAGAGACAGTAAGACTGAATCTGTATGTGGCCAATCTTCTCTCTCTGATGGTCACTTGATAAAGTCCAGAGTCTGTGTTTCTGGTGTTTGTGATGATCAGAGATCCAGTCTGATGATCCAGCTTCAGTCTGTCTCTGAATCTCACATCAAGAACATCACATGTGGAGAATCTTCCAGTGTCTTTATCAATTTCAGCTATACGAGTCTCTGAGTGTCCACATGTCCAGAATACCTCATCATTTGTCTGTAGTTCAGTGTTAGTCTGTAGAGAGACTGAATCTCCCTCCATCACAGACACTGACTTCACTTCATCTGAATCAGAAACACACCTGAAGAACAAACACAAACAGAGTTTGTCACAGATTAAGGTGAAGGTTTACTGAAGTAAACAGTGTGAAATGTAAATCTTGTACCAATAATATCCAAACAACAAAACGAAAAAAACATTTGTGGTGATTTTGAATAAAACCCATTTGCCGACACAGGAACTGAAGTTGATTTGAGCTGAATTCATACACAGAAAACTCTTCAGATGAGAATCACGTCACGACTGAAACTAAAGCTGCTGCTGTTTGAGCTTCACTGTTTTTATATAAAGGATATTTAGAAAAACACACACACATATTTGAGAGAAGAAAATACACATTTCAAACTCACCAAGCATATGCCACGAACACAACCAGAACCAAACTGTGTCAAACATCTTGAGCGGTTTCAGTCCACAGATATGAAGAGACAAACTGGATCAGTAATGAGAGATGAGACAGATGAGCTGATGTGAGGCTGCTCTGTAGTAAAGTGAAGTCAAACTCTCCTGTCAGCTAAATAACCCTCTATTTATTCAGCATTGATGCACAAGATCATCAGCTCTTCTGAGCTTCCTGGAGATCAATGCTGTCATGTTCAACAGAAATAAGCTGAGCCTAATATAGATGTTAAAAATGTGTTAAAGCAGTGTTTGATCGTGAGATCCTGAGAGTCTTTGACTCTGGTTTCTCCTGTAACTGTCTTCAGTCGGTTTGTTCTTCGTGTCTGATCAAATAGTTTCTCCTCTCAGACTGATTTCACAGATTCTCCAACTGCTTTATGGATCCAGAACAGATCACTTGTTGTAACTGTGTGCTCTCTCATATTTTTATATGGCATTTTGTGTGGTGTGGAAGTAAAAATGTTTAGTTCATATAAGCAGAAGAAAAAAAAAATAAGACTTTAAACTACTAAAAGATACACTGACCACATACATCTAATAATATACATGCTGATGTCCAAGCTGTTTGTCAAGACAACAGATCAAACCACATTAGATATAAATATATCCCAACACAAAAGGTTCTTTGATCATGATAGATTTAGTGAATTACATGCATTTATCAGTGTTATACGACCTGATTCAGCGTGTGATGGACACACACACAAAGATGGACACACTCTAGACTTAATCATCAGTACGGGTCTAAACATTTCATCCATTGTTATTAAAGACGTAGCACTATCTGATCACTTCTGTATTTTCTTTGATATATTGATCTCTGCTACAACTGAATCTAGATCTGTCTCTGTCAGAAGGAGATGCATTAACGAGAACACAAGTGAACTATTTATGGAGGCTATATCTTTAACACCAAGCATTTCTGCAGACTCTGTTGATCTTCTCCTTGATTCCTTCAACTCAAATGTTATTGATGATATTGCTCCAATAATAGTTCCTTGCTACATCAGTTTCTAGAGAATTTGGGCAATCGAGTAGCAGTTATTGTGGACAGCTTTGAAATTCGCATTGAAAGAGCATCAAATCTCAAAGCTAGAGCACAGACATTTCCCTTCTACAAACACTATTACCTGGAGACTTGGTATTGTCAGATGGTGGATGTGACAGAGACAGTGTTGGACTCGTGTGTGCAGAAGTGAAAATACCTGCATTCACCAGAGGACGCAGCTGGATGCAGAAGATGTGGAGGAAACACGGCAGATAGATCACCTCAGGGTTCATGTGAAGAGGGTGATATACACGTGTATGTATGTGCATTTATATACATATACAGAAATGTACCTTAAATAAACTACTTTTATTTTGGATGCTATTAATTGTTTTCACAGCCTTACATTAAATGTTGCCTATGCATGAACAGCATTATCATTGTTATGCATATTGCATACCACCTGTTACAACAATAAATGACAAAATTGATCAATTCTGTATCTCATTATTTGTGCATCACATTGAGGTAAATGTGTACAGTTTACAGTAAGGTATATAAAACCAGTAAAGGGGCAGTGTAACACATAAAAGGTAATTAGATAAACAACTATCAAGACCACAGGTAAGACAATAAGTACAAAATTAAATAGAAAAACACTTATTTAATTTATACATTTAGTGCACTGGTAGTGCTAATACAACAGGAGTAACTTGTAACAACAGTGTAACCTTCAAGTATCAAGAACATAGATAATGCAATAAGTGAAGAAAAAAACAGTAAATGGAAAGACAATTATTAAAACTAATTAATTCAGGACCTTTGAGTGAACAACCATTATCTGCTCATTGACACAGAAAATCTGAAGGTCTGCACTCATCCATATTTGTAAATTGCAGGTGGACCTCGAGAGATTTCACATTTTTTAATTGCTCAGATGTGTAACATTACGCACTGACGCTACAAACAAGGAAAGAAAATACATCGATGAAGATTACGAGCGTTAGCTCATTAAGATCATCAGACCACCCTTCACTGTAAAACCTGACAAGTGACTTAACTCAAACCGTTTGAGTCAACAGATATCATTAAAAACCTGACAAATTAGGTTTACTCAAACCGTTTGAGTCAACAAATATCATTAAAAACCTGACAAATTAGAAACTGCTTCTCAGTATGACACAGCAGTTGCTCTGCATCTGACCACAAAGCACTCCAGCGGGTGGAGAAAACTAAAACACCTCCACCCTGGTCAAAAAGACACAGCAGCACCTTTACTTCTTACGGAGCCTTAAACTGCTCAATGGATCACTGACACCCAGTTAACTTCCATCGAGAACATTTATCAGAAGCGCTGTCTGGGCAGGGCAAGAAACATGATCAAGGATGCCTCTCATCTTCACTATGAACTCTTCATCCTCCTTCCATCCGGCAGGAGTTACAGGAGACTACGCTCTCGCACTAGTAGACTCAGGAAGAGCTTCTTCCCCGAGACTGTGACACTTCTGAACTCCACAACACCAATCTAACCTGCACCTGCTCTTTTACTGCACTCCTCACAGTACTTCTGTACAGAGCACAGTAAACTATTTCTATAAAAATATCATTGCATTACTGTTATTTTGCATAGAATACATTGTTTAACAATATGTTTGCACACTCAATCCAACTGTATTTATTACCACAGCTCTCACGTTGCTGCTGTTCATTATGTGTATATAATCCCTACATTGCTCTGTTCATAATGTGTATATAATCCTGCACAATATATATAATATATATAATATAATCCCACAGTTACTTTGACAATGCAGTCTCTTCATTACCATAATAAAATACATAAACACTGCGCAGTTTAAATATATAGTAAAATCTGTGCCATTAAGTGTTATCACTGTACCAATGTTGGTTTCAGTTTCGTTTTGTTTTAAATTAATTTGTTTTGGCTTGTCGTCTGTATTGCTATAGCTTCTTATATTCTTAATTCTTGTTCTTTTCTAAATACTGTTAATTGAAAGGATTGTTGTGGAGTGAGGGAACTAAAATAGCCTCGCTATATAAACTGTAATCCGGTACTGATTCCAAATTACATGACAAAAATTATAGTTAGTAACATAATCCATTACATTACACATTTTAGGTAATCTAATCAGACTACTTTAGATTACTTTTGACCTAACTTGATGTATAGGATAATATTCTACCATATTGACATAAAAAATATAAAGAGTAATATATATATATATATATATATATATATATATATATATATATATATATATATATATATAATTTCACAAAGCTTGTCAGAACATTCTGTTTTTGCTTCACATTGGGTTATTATTAAATCAAATTATGTGTATGATTATTATTATATAACTAAATGATATGAAATTATATAAATTATATGTATATTAATTATATAACAAATTAAATAACTCTAATAACAGATTTAGGTTAAATAAAGATGTCAGTCTTTATTTTTTTCTTTTTAGGAAACAAATCAAAGAAAAAAAACGAATTCTGTTTCTAATATTCTGTATGTTGCTCAAAAACAAAATATATATTTTTTCAAGTTTTTTTTTTTTTAACCTATTCTTTTAAAAATAACACATTTTTTAAAACAAAAAATACGAGTTCACATATTGTACCTAAACACGCATGGATATCCATATACAGCTATGATTCGCGATTCCCAAACTGACTCAAATGATTCGCGAACCCGCTTTGAACTCCCGAAACGACTCAAATGATTCACGAAACCGCTCCGAACTCCCGAACTGATTCAAATGATTCACGAAACCGCTCCGAACTCCCGAACTGACTCAAATGATTCGCGATCCCGCTACGAACCATAGACATATAAATAGCTAGACGCCTCATTGGCCGCTGGACCGCACGTCAACGTCGCCGCCATATTGGAGCGGGCAACTCTCGTAACTCAGAAGAAAAGAAGAAGACAGAAGAAAACATACCTGGACTCATCGACAGATTGGACACCTACAAACCGTCACACGATAATAAAAACAGATCTCGGGGTGTTATCTTTCACAGGTAAGACTCAGCTGTTCTTCCTCTGATGTTTTTTGGTCATTTTTAACTTTATGTTGACAGCTTAATTAACCAGCAGTGTCAGACGATTAATAATATCGCTAGCGTAGTTAGCAGTGAAAGATGAGACTTTAAGAATTCAAAGTTTAAGTGAATTCTTATTACGTTTTAACTTATATTGCCGTTTATATAATAAACTAAATGGTGTTATGAGCACAATATACAGAGTGAGCCCTCTGACTGTCTAGATTAATGATGGAGCTAAAGCTTCTCTCTTTAATTTCACTACCGTTACTTATTTACAAAGATTAAGTGGTTACACTTTAGAATACTAGTCCTTTAGTTAATGTTAGTTAATTCATTAATTAACATGAACAAACAATGAACAATACATTTATTACTGTATTTATTCATCTTTGTTCATGTTAGTTAATGAAAATACAGTTTTTCATCGTTAGTTCATGCTAATTCAGAGTGCATTAACTAATGTTAACAAGCACAACTTTTGTTTTAAATAATGCATTAGTAAATGTTGAAATGAACATCCACTAAGGTTAATAAATGCTGTAGAAGGATTGTTCTGGCTTAGATCATGTTAACTAAAGTAGTTAACTAATATTAACTAATGGGCCGTTATTCAAAGTGTTACTGATTAAGTTTATCATCACTTGATTATAAGGATTTCATTGCTTTTCATAAAACTGTGAACTGATTCTATGTATTCTTTTTTTCTTCCCTTTTAGCCATTTGCAAACAGGACAAGGAAAGCTGAGGAAAGCTGTTCTCTGCATTTCCAAGAGACAAGACTATTCCTCCCTAGACTAGTGTTGTGTTTGTACTAAACCCATAGCAGCCCTGAATGAATCGACACAATGACCAGCTCATATTCTAATACTATAGACTGCATTTAAAAAGCTTTGCACAGGCTGTTTAATGCTGATAATGGACTGTGCGTGTCTTTACACAAAAACTACATGATGTAAATAGCCTAGAAATGAAAAACACAGGAACTCATAGTGAGTCCAGCTGCAATATCATGATAAACTCATTGTGATGTTGTTATAATTATTATTAATTTTGATTAATATCAAGTTTTTGAGGGGAGCATCTCATATTCTGGTCTGTGATAAAAATAACTATACTTTGAGATTTTGTGTGACATTTATATGTGTTAACATACATGGAAAAATAAATCACTGTTTCAAAATGTGTGTGTTTTCTGCATGAGTGTGTGTAATGTGCATTATAGAACATATATATATATATATGTGTGTGTGTGTGTGTGTGTGTACATGTATATATTATACATGTATATATTATACTTAAGGAGCTCATTAATTAAACACAATTTGGAACTCATGTCCACAATTTTTTTGTATTGTGTCTGAATTTGATTAATAATTATTACACAAATAGTATTTTAAAATTACATTTAATTTTTTTTTACTCTTTAATTTTCTATTAATTTATTCTTCATTTTTGTCTATGCTGTATTATTCCACCCTTGATATTACATATTATTCTTTTGTTAACCTATTGTTGTTCAGTTATTTATTATGGTATTATTCATATTATACAAATAATTTTATACTATTATAAATCTATTCTATCGAATATGTTATTGTAGCGTTGTACTCGCTTTTCATATTATTCACTTTACGTTAAGTTGAACTACATGTACTTTTTAATATAACATATCACTTTTCTAATGTGCACTGTATCAGTTCATATTTTCATTTTCACTGGATCCATAGCCTCATCAGTTACATGTGTTATTATATGAGTTCATCTGTAGGCTATAGTGTCACTTTTTGATTTGTATTTACTTGTTTTATTAAATTTTCTCAACAATAGTAAATTATTAGTGATTAAAGATGTATTAATTAGATTTTATCACAGAATTTCAAAGGGAATGAGCTGTGTTCTGATCTGAGGCACGAAAGAGAGAAAAAAAGAAATAAAAATGTTAGGATTGAACACAGAGAAAGCAATAAAACAACTTAATTTAATTTAATGTATATTCAAATTAAATTACATGCATATGTCACAGTTATACTAAATTAACATTAGAATTGTAAAACCGAAAATAATCAACGAAATCAAGAAGTTAGACAAATGTGAGCTATCACAATTCCTTACGAAAATTAATAATTTTCCAAACCTAACTAAATAACTGGAGGCAAAGTTTTTAACTGCACGTAGATCACAAACCTGAAATCGATTGATAAATGTGAACGTTATCGTGTTTTTATTCAGAAAAAAACCGCAGCTCCCCGTTTACGTCCATGTATTTTTAAGGCAGTCTTGCCCTCACTAACATGGCGGCGGCGTTGATCGTATCGCAGCAACGGCTCAGAGCGGCCAATGAGGCGTCTAGTTATTTATATGTCTATGCTACGAACACCCAAACTGACTCAAATGATTCGCGATCCCCAAACTGACTCAAATAATTCGAACTCGCTCCGAACTCCCGAACTGACTCAAATGATTCGCGATCCCGCTACGAACTACCGAACTGACTCAAATGATTCGCGATCCCGCTACGAACTACCGAACTGATTCAAATGATTCGCGATCCCGCTACGAACACCCGAACTGATTCAAATGATTCACGATCCCCAAACTGACTCAAATGATTCGCGAACTCGCTCCGAACTCCCGAACTGACTCAAATGATTCGCGATCCCGCTACGAACTACCGAGCTGACTCAAATGATTCGCGATCCCGCTACGAACTACCGAACTGACTCAAATGATTCGCGATCCCGCTATGAACACCCGAACTGATTCAAATGATTCGCGATCCCGCTTTGAACTCCCGAACTGACTCAAATGATCCGCGAACTCGCTCCGAACTCCCGAACTGACTCATGATTCTCAATCATTTCAGAGCTGTAACAACAATACTGTGAAACCATGTTATGTTTGCTTAAAGTTATCATACCATCAAAATCTCATACCGGCCCATGACTTATAAATATATATATTCCATTTGTTGTTATTAACATGGAATGCATTAAAAATTACATCAAGGTTTCCCAAACTAGGGTTTGTGACTTTAATAAAAAGCTAATTAATTAAATCATAAAAAATGATACATTAAAATAAATAATTTTAAAACCAATCAAAATAAAATAAAATCTTACTAAAAAAGTTTAACATTTCATTTGTTTACCTGCATGTCATGTGGACATAACCAACATCAGAGAATCATGAACATGCAAATGTGATAATTATTAAAATATATTTTTTTAATCCCAGGGGTACTTCAAGTAAATATATTTGGTGAAAGAGGATCAGATGACAAAAGTTTGTGAATTTGTGTGTTTTAATGTGTTTGAAAGACAAATATCTTCCAAATACACAATAACACATGGTTAAATAATCAACAGAGTGATTATTTAAATAAAATCAATGTGTTCATCAGTAGTTGATGCAATGTTGAAACACTTCTTAAACCTGAAATGATTTTTATAAATCAATCTTCAAATGCTGTCACTGACAATGCAATGCTGCAATTTAGAAATAACTGGAATAACTACTAGGGATTTCACTGTTATCATATTTTTCTTTGTTTCACCAGTTTTCATATTATAGACAGACTGAGTGCATAAGTCTTTGGTGTTATTTTATATAATAAAAAGCCTAATAAATCAGCACATTACATGAGATTAAATAAACCATGTGTATGAGTCCACATTCTGTTGCTTTGTGTTTACTAGTGAAAGAGCAATACCTGAAACACAAAAGTACATTTCTCAAATAACAACAAACTTTACGATTATAATTTAGAGCAAAAATAATTCTGATGGGTTTAGCCATTACACAACCTGACTAAAATGCTCATACATTTCATTGTCTTACACTTGACTAAACAAAAACAGGACAGGGTTGACTAAATATGATTACTAAAATATACATTTGAGTAAAACTAAGACTGAATTAAAAAATGGCTGCCAAACTTAATCCTGCTGTGCGGTTAATTAATAATAATCTTACTGCTAAAATGTCAAGTTTTCATTGACAAAAACTAGACTAAAATGTTGAGACTTTCAGTCGACTAAAACTAAACAGGATAAGGTTGACTAAATATGATAAAAACTAACAAGGACATTTAACTGGTTCCTACATTATATTTCTCTACACTTCTTCTGATCTCACACACTATTTAGGATGATAGTATGAACATTGAGACACAGGGCATGTCTTTATAAATGGAGAACTGAATCATTGACTCAAATGATTCAAAATTCACAAACACGAATCCTTCAGTAACGAAACACTGCTGTGTGTTGCTCAGAGAAGCGTTTTCATTAACCAAATGGAGCAAAAACAGTCAACTTAGACAATATATCAAATATAAAACTAAAATGTATATGAACTACTTGTTTTAACACTTAAAAATGTCAAATTTTCAATTGTGGTTTCCAGGGAAAACTTCACTCTATAATTTAACAAATTTGCAAGGTAAAAATAAAGCACCACTGAACTGAGTTGAACTGAATGTGTTTTAGTTTTGTGTTTTATATGAAACATGGTTTATCACAGACTAATGAATAAATGCTGTTATGATAGTTTGTAATGTCACAATAACTGATAACCGTGTTGTTTTCTGATCTTGACAGCAATAAAATGATCTTAATGTGTCAATGAACAGATCTGAAGTCATCAGTGTAATGAATGAGCTGAAAACAGGATCTATTATCATGAAATAAAGAGGATTTTGATCAGCTGATAATATTGATGAGTCTCAGACTATAAACACTCATTAAACAAGACATTCAGGATCAGCAGCAGATCAGCTCACTTTATTCTGACTGTTTGCTGAGAGAAACACATCTTTATCAAACATTGTGATTTGTCCTTATGAACCTGAACACATTTCTAATGTTATTTACCGCATTCATAACATCAGAGTATTTACACATCTTACAGTTCTCTATGTAAAGAGTTCGCTCAAAACAAAAGGTGTAAAGAGGATTTTACAACTGCGTGAAGATAGCAAACTACTCACCTCAGAAAACCGCCAAACTGAAGGAGAGGCATCCAGCTGCAGCCCCGCAGACTCACTTCTTGCTAGACACCAGTGGCTGGACACCAGTGGATGGACAGCAGACGTCATTTCCGTATCGTCATTCACTTTTCAATTTTAACACGCCATGTAGATGTCAGCGGTAAGAAAAAAAATAATAAACTGTTGATGATTTATAGGTCATGTCAGAATTCAAATGCACAAACTAGCTAGTTAAAAAAAAAACGTCTTGTTTTCAAGGTACTGTGTCGTGTTTTTTAAAGGTATAAGTGAACTCTGGTGTGCCTCAATTCTAGAGCTAACGTTAGGTTGCTACAATAGATTTTCCAATTAAATAGTTCTTTGAGTGGTATGATTTAATATTGTAAACATGTTTTTTATTCACTTGGATGTGTGAAGATTGCACCCAGTTAACGAGATCTCTTAGAACAGTCTTGGTAGAGAATAGTCTAAAATGCTAGGTTGTCTATGCACACGAGAGTTTGTTAGCTAACTATGTTTTTTTGTTTTTTAGTTGAAGTAGTACTTTTCCCTATGCAGGTGTAAATGCCTGATGTTTAATATGTTTATGATGATGTTTAAAGCGCTTTGGTGGCCATGGGTCTGTCGAAAGTGCTATATAGCCTAAATGCAGTCCATTAACCATTTTACATATTTTGTATAGGAGAATGTTAGCATTTATATAAGTTTTTTTTTGTTTTTGTTACTACACAATTTTTTACAGTCCATCTACCACACACAACTTTTTACCTACATTGTTCAATTCCTTTTCTTTTTTTTTTAAAGTTATTAATTGGATTTTAACTCTTATGAATTATAAGGTACTACCGGTATTTCATATGTGTCACTATACTTATTACGTAAACAGTCTATTAATACTACCCTCTTCTTTAAGGCAAATCACATTAGTGTGGGTAAAGGGACGGAGCTACCACCAATACAGAAATACACAGAGTGCTGCAGCCGGTATCACTGCCCGCTGTGCAATTCAAACACAGTGGGGTACTGTGGAAACGGAAGACGTGGAGACCTGCGAGGGTTTTATATAGACCCTGAATTTCGTGAGCATTGCCCAGACTGCCAGTTTTAGGGGGCAGGAATGAGGTGTGGTGTGCACAGTGTGCAATAGTTTATTTGGAACTGTTCAGGTTTTATTTTCTCTTGAAATAGGGACTTCCCTCACAACCTTAAGGAGCCTGACTGTGGCATCTTCATCCTGATGGTCAGATTTGACAAATTTTACTAATTAGATTGTGTAATTTCAAATAAATATTGCAAAACCATGAAGTGTTTATTTGATCTGGATTGTTTGGTAAATTGTCTGATCATGTGAATCTACGTATATTTTAAAAACAGAAGTGGTTACATTTACAAAAAAAAGAAAAAAGAAGAATTGAATATCCAAATGGGCAAGGCAAAAAACTGTGGTCAATTAACATGTACAAGTCTGTAGTATTGACAAAACGTTATAGTCCATTGATCTAGGCTGAATTTAGGTCACAAAAAATAGTGATATGATCTGAACAATATATATTTTCAAGGTGGTTCTTGTGAATGCAGTTTGCATGAATTATTGATGTAATAATATTAAGTATATTATTGAGAATTGTTTTATGTAAAGAGATATGATAAAGATAATATTTCAATTTGCACACAGTTTTTATATTATATATTTTAAGTCATAAGAGTAAGGACAATACGGAAAATACGTGTGCAATTAAGCCTGCAAAGAATGCTGTCTATCCACTGGTGAAAACAGAAAATAAATATGCTGTCTATCCATGGGTGAAACTATAAAATAAATATATGTCTATCCAGAGGTGAAAATATAAAATAAATATACTGTCCATCCAGAGGTGAGAACTAAATATGTTGTCTATCCAGAGGTGAGAACTAAATATGCTGTCTATCCAGAGGTGAAAATATAAAATAAATATATCTCAATCCAGAGGTGAAAATAGGAAATAAAATTGCTGTCCATCCAGTGGTGAAAACGGAAATTAGCGGCGAAACGGAAATGACGTAGGCGGTCTATCCACTGGTGTCCAGCCAGTCATAGACATATAAATACCTAGACGCCTCATTGGCCGCTCGACCGCACGTCAACGTCGCCGCCATATTGGAGCGGGCAACTCTCATAACTCTCACATCAGGACAGAAGAAAACATACGTTGCACAACGTTTTTTAAACAGAAACGGTGATGCGTTGAACACACTGTTCTGATGATGCAAGAGTTGCAACTATGGCAGCTGAGAAGGCCATTCTTTGTGTTTCCTTACCTAATTCAGATTAAAACACATCTATTAAGCCTCACATACTGACTTTATTTGTAGTTCATACGGTTTTAATACCCTGTATTTTCCTTCTCATTTTTAGGAAAGCACTTAATTACCACTGTTTATTTCTATACCAAATGTCATACACTTGCAATGAAGCTAAAAATATAAACAACTACATCATTATGTTGATATCCTATATTTTTAAAATATAACTTACGACAAACATGTCTTCTAATATCCTCAGTTGTTGCGTATACCGAGCTGCAACGAACACATTTGTACATTATTTTCCTTGAAGACATTGTGCGAGGTCACTTTAAGACCGGGTGCTTTATACATGTTGCTGCTGATTGGACTGCAGTTCTGACACACCCACCAAACAAACAAGAGAAAACGCATCTTAAACCCTGTTGCACACCGGTGCACGCCGTTTCCAGGAAACATGACGTTCATCACGGAAACCGTAGCAAAACGTTGCGCACCGTTTTGAAATTGAACATGCCCCTGACTCATCGACAGATTGGACACCTACAAACCATCACACGATAATAAAAACAGACTCCGAAGTGCCGATCTGAATCAACCTAGTCGCGAACAGGCTCCGAAGTGCCGATCTGAGTCAACCGAGTCTCGAACATGCTCCGAAGTGCCGATCTGAATCAACCGAGTCACGAACAGGCTCCGAAGTGCCGATCTGAATCAACCAAGTCGCGAACAGGCTCCTAAGTGCCGATCTGAATCAACCAAGTCACGAACAGGCTCCGAAGTGCCGATCTGAATCAACCGAGTCGCGAACAGGCTCCGAAGTGCCGATCTGAATCAACCAAGTCGCGAACAGGCTCCTAAGTGCCGATCTGAATCAACCGAGTCGCGAACAGACTCCTAAGTGCCGATCTGAATCAACCGAGTCGCTAACAGGCTCCGAAGTGCCGATCTGAATCAACCAAGTCGCGAACAGGCTCCTAAGTGCCGATCTGAATCAACCGAGTCGCGAACAGACTCCGAAGTGCCGATCTGAATCAACCGAGTCGCTAACAGGCTCCGAAGTGCCGATCTGAATCAACCGAGTCGCGAACAGGCTCCGAAGTGCCGATCTGAATCAACCTAGTCGCGAACAGGTTCCGAAGTGCCGATCTGAATCAACAGAGTCTCGAACAGACTCCGAAGTGCCGATCTGAATCAACAGAGTCGCGAACAGACTCCGAAGTGCCGATCTGAATCAACCGAGTTGCGAACAGGCTCCAAAGTGCCGCCCAACATACATGGAAAAACAAACCACTGTTTCAAAATGTGTGTTTTCTGCATCAGTGTGTTTAATGTGCATTATAGAACAAAATGTCAAGCATCGTCAAGTATTTTACATTATTTGACTCATTAATTGAATAAAATAGAAAATCTTGAGGCAAGCGGCGGGGAATTAATATTATTAGTCAGGTTTTGTCTTCACAAATAAACCACTCTATTCCCAGAGAAAGGCAGAACTGAAAACTTAAATAAAATGTGTTTCTTGAGCTGAGATTGATTCAGAGGATTTTCTATATATATATATGTGTGTGTGTGTGTGTGTGTGAGTACATGTATATATTATACTTAAGGAGCTCATTAATTAAACTGCAGTTCTGACACACCCACCAAACAAGAGAAAACGCATCTTAAACCCTTTTTATAGTCCAAAAAATACGGTAGTTGGACAAGTTAATAAATTACATTTGAGAAATTGATTTGCGTCATAGTGCCAAAGGGGCACCGTCTTAATACGGCCCTGGATGTCATACCTTGGAAAATCTGCTGTTTGAAGGCACTGCACAACCTCACTAAGATTATTTACAACTCGATGATCGACATCGGAGTTTGTGACGGCTGCAAAATATCCAAGTGTATCCAAGATAGATTCAACTCAAAGCAAAATGAAGTCATCATCATCATCATCATCATCATCATCATCCGAAATGTTTGCTAGCTGGTTTAATTCTGCTGGCCATAACCGCCATTAGCTCCTCCATATAACAGCATAATTAAGCCACACCCACTCATTAACAGAATTTGCATGCAGCTGTCTTTGGAAAATGAAAACGAAAATGAAAACTGTGAAATAAAAGAGGAATTAAAATTACAAGTAAAATTTACATTTAAATGTGAATTGTGTCTATTATTTCGTGAGCATTAATAGATCTTAACATCTGGTTAGATGTTAACTGCATTTTGTTGCCTTGTACATGTGCAATGACAATAAAGTACAATCTAATTAAATCTAATCTAATACACACCCTAATAGAGAGGTATATACTTTCCAATGCTCTGGCTTCCTTAATGGACTTTAAAATCTGAAATATCTAACTCAATACGCATGATCATAAAGTGGAAAATTATAAGATTTGACAAAATAATAAGAATTTTCCAAAGACATTGCACAGTTATGAGTTACTCCATTTAGTCTAATGAAGTTAACGCCACGTTAAAAATGTGATTTCCTGAATTCAGATCATTGAAGAGGATTTTGTTAACATCAACATTACATCTAAGACAAAGAAAACAGACAACACCAAGCTGTTTAAATAAATGATTAGAGAAAATATTACACACAGAACTACTGTTTTTAATAAACTGTTTTAATGTATTTTAAAAGTACTGTTGAGAATTACATGAAAATGAAGAGAAGCACAATTTTAACTTGTTTATACTTCTGTAGGAAAAGACACAAAGTCTGATAAAAACAACCTTTTCTTCAAATAGTGAATAAAATGAGACAAAAAGTGAATAAAATGAGACAAACAGGGAGTAAAAGGCGCAGCATTTCTAAACACTGAAGCTGTCAGTCAGTTCAGCACAAACACACTGTGTGTGAAAACTCCCGTTTTAATCAATTCATCTGTCAAAACTGCACAATCCAGCTTTTATTGACACTGTGTTTCTGCTTTGTTTGTTGTAATGAGAGGATTTGTGATTGCTAGCAACAGACAGACACATAGCTTACTTACTATAGAATTAAATAGAATAACAATGTGTAGAAAATGTAAGAGAGATCATGGACATGTTTTAAGTAACATGGAAATTTGACACATTGTAGATTTGCTTTATATCTTGACACATGTAAGTGCTGCACTTGACAATCACATTTAAACATTTGAATCATTATGAATAAGTTTAATAGAAATATTATTAAACTGAAGACAGACAGACTCATCTGAGCTTCTTCCTCCTCTGAAGTATATGAGGAAATCTTGAATCTTCATCAACACTGTAAGGAGAGAAAAAAATTGAGTTAAAAAGTGCATAGATATTTCTAAAACAGTATTTGTGTTTTAAATACATTTATAGCTTTAATACATTAATTCCATTCATATGTTTGTCTGTTTGTGTCTCTATTGAGTCAATATAAAGAGAAACACACACTAACGAGTGTACAGCAAATATAATAAATGACAGGGAACAAACACAAATGTGATTTTGTCTTGAAACACAAATCTTTCAGTTAAATGTGTCACTAGTTAAAGCTGTTTGTCTCTAGTTGAAACATGTTTGTGTTGGTCTCAGTAAATAAGTGAAATGATTGCACAGCTCGCTGGAATACTGGATTCTGATTGGTCAGTGGTGACATTCGGAGGTGTGTTATTCATTAGGTGTGTGTCATTAGCAGCAGAATAACACACAGTCATACGGTATTTGAGTCGGGCGTTTCTTTGACTTCTCTCGTATCACAGCACCGCGCTCTCACTCGTTTCATTCAAACACAACTGCTATTAGCTTGTGCCTCAGTTACTGACTGGATTTACCCTCAAACCAAACCGCAGGAGATTCCTGTTAATAGTAGACTTGAGGAGACATTGTTCAAAGTGTGTCTTGTTGTTCAAGTTGTTGCTAACTGAGCAGAAGTGTTTAGCTGAATCTAAATTGTGTCTAATTCTTCACTTGTGTGTCAAGAAAGCATATAATAAGTGTGATAATGCAGATGCAGCCGGATGTTATCACAGAATAAGTCTCTTCAGGAGGACACAAGTCCTGATCACCCTGTCGGGTTTATTCTGTGATAACAAGCGGCTGGAGGTTCATTATCTCTTACAGAAAGTAAGTGTAAAGTAATGTGACGTGTTGCTTGTCAAAGTAAAAACACACAAGAGACAGAGACATTGATCATGTGATGCTGGACGACTGTGAGCTGAAGCTGAATCTGCTCTGATTTTACCAGCGTTTTCCTACAATCTGAACAAATCTATTTCAAACTCGAATGATTCACTATTACTGATCTCATTAATAAAGCAGCTGTTGCTGTAGAAAGCTGTGACAGTCTGCTTTTCTTCTCTTTCCTCCTTTGTGTTCAACATTATCAACTTTACATTTCATTCTGACACAAACCCTTTGAAATAAAGCTTGATGATCATTTGATCAACTCTTTTCACTAATATCTGAAAGTATATATTTGTTCACATATCAGAGGTAAATGAATCTCTTTAATATCACAAAGTGAAGTTTACTCACCTCAGTTTACAGTTTGAGTCTCGTAGCACATCAATGAGCTTCTGCTTTGAGTCTCCAATCTTATTATATCTCAGATCAAGCTGTTTTAGAAACTGCAGAGCTTTTGTGTTTGTCAAAGACTGAGTTAAAGAAGAAACATCTGTAATGTCACAGTTATAAAGACTAGAAAGAGACAAACAGAGGAAGAGAGATCATCTTACAAACAAATCATTAAGATGAAGAATCTAAAAAATATAATGTGAACACATTCATCATGAGATATTGAGTATAAAGTGTTTTGTTGAACTCTTATGTGCTGTTCGTTTGGGGACGACACTCGTGCTGTTTCGGCTCTCCAGAGAACACAGCCAACAAAACGACATTTTGTTACAAAATGTGTCATTTATTAATGTTTTTACTCTACATTTATGTAGTTTTTTTGAAGGATTTATGATATTTTGTAAATGTATAAAATGTATTAATTAAAAATATATTTTTAAATAGGTTTTTATATAAAAAGAATATAAATTTTATATATAAAAGAATAGCACCAAGTGTTGACAACCGTACAAAGTCTCATGTCATTTAGATAAAGGGAACATTTGTTTTTATTTCAGCAAACATCATTTGGGGTCTCAAAAGACCTTGAACAGCACATAAGAGTTAAACAAAGTGATTTTCATCATTTTGATTCTTGTCTGTGAATGTTACTGACCTCAATCTCTCCAGTTTACAGTGTGAATCCTTCAGTACGTCACATAAGTGATACACTCCTGTGTTTTTTATTTGATTCACGCTCAGGTTCAGTTCTCTCAGGTGTGATGGGTTTGATTTCAGAGCTGAAGTCAGGATGAGACACTGTTTCTCTGTAATACTGCATCTACACAGACTGAAGACAGAAAGAGAAAACACAATGAATCAGACACGTTATGTTCATGTGTGAGTAATTCATCATGTGTTAACAACATACAGTGCAATAAATAAAACACTGCCTAAAACCTTATTATATGACCATGAAGAAAAACAGAAGAAAAAAGATGAACAAAGTAGACACAGGATGAACTACAGAACATTAATAAAATAACATTAAATGTGAGAAATCAAGAAAATTCTGTTTCTGAATTACAATTTATTTAAATATATTTTTTACTTTTTTTGCTACTGTCATTCTTTACTGTACATGTCTGAGTGAATAAAAATATTATAAAAAATAATAATTTTGGTCCATTAATGAACTGGATTACTGTGATCTCCGGTGATTGACTGAGATGAGACCCTCGAGCAAGAACTGAACCACAACTGCAGGTGTGTGTGTGTTCACTGTGTGTGTGTATGTGTGTGTGTGTGTGTGTGTGCGTGTGTGTTCACTGTGTGTGTGTATGTGAGAGAGTGTGTTTTCACTGTGTGTGTGTGTGTGTGTGTGTGTGTGCGTTCACTGTGTGTGTGTATGTGAGAGAGTGTCTTTTCACTGTGTGTGTGTGCGTGTGTGTATGAGAGTGAGTGTGTGTTTTCAAGGTGTGTGTGTTCACTGTGTGTGTTCAAGGTGTGTGTGAGAGAGAGAGAGAGTGTGTGTGTGTGTGTGTGTGTTCACTGTGTGTGTGTGTGTTTGTGTGTGTGTGTGTGTGTTAAATGCAGATCACATGTTCAAATTATGGGACACTATATTTGGCCACACGTCACATTCTTTTCTTTTCTTTTCTTTTCCTGAAAGTAAACAGTAATCTTTAATCTGACTGTAAGTGCTGTAGAGTATAATGATACTAACTCTAGTTTCTCCAGCTTGAATTGTGTGTTCATCAGTAGATCACTGAGGTGTTTCACTCCAGAGTCTCCTAGTAGTTTATTCCTGCTCAGGTTCAGTTCTCTCAGGTGTGATGGGTTTGATTTCAGAGCTGAAGTCAGGATGAGACACTGTTTCTCTGTAATACTGCAATAACACAGACTGAAGACAGAAAGAGAAAACACAATGAATCAGACACGTTATGTTCATGTGTGAGTAATTCATCATCTGTTAACACCATACAGTGCAATAATTAATAAAACATTACCAAAAACCTTAAAACATGACCATAAACAAAAACAGAAGAAAAAAGATGAACAAAGTAGACACAGGATGAACTACAGAACTACTTAAAATAACATTAAATGTGAAAATGTAGTTTAAATGTGAGAAATCAAGAATTCTGTTTCTGAATTACAATTAGGGATTCACCGGTTGAAAGGCCATAAATCGGACGGTTTGCGCTTAAAAAACGCAATCGGCTTTTGGCTGGTTTTTGGTCTTTTTTCGACCGATTTTTCCGGAAGTACGCCCGCATGCACAGACTACATTGTAATCATTCGCTATCATGTCATTTGTGTGGAAGTATTTCGAAATCTGTTCGCAGGACACGGACAGCCGTTAAGCGCCGGAAGTGCAGAGCTACACGTCTGAGGCACAGATAACAGGAAGCGAACAGCCGACTGCACAAAATAAGAGTCCCTTTATCGCGAGTGTATCTGTACCTGTCCGCGCCCTCCACAAGAGGAGACAGTGAAGGATGTTCAGATCAACTTCTCACGTGTTGGATGAGAAACGAAACGGACTAACTGTGACAAAACTGAAATGTTTGTTGTTGTTTTTTTGTAAAGTAGAGCTTGCAAAAAGGTGTTTAATTCATCCAATTAAAAAAAAAAAAACAGGGTAATGATGGACATCTATATTTTTTAACTTGAGACAATAGTTATTTATTTTTCAAAGTAAAAAAATATATATATATATATATGTGAATCATTACCATAACACTTTGCATCTTTGTTTTATTCGCACCAACATTATTTGATTTTAACATTTTGGAATAATGCGTTTATATAGCATACTTTTATTTAGTCTCACTGGTAAAGACCTTTTTTTTTAAAAACCAAACTTAAAAACTAAAATACTGAATGCTGATTAAGAAACCTCTTATTGAATGTGTGTTGATTGTGTTGTTTGGATTGTAGAACTATGCAGTTGTCTTTAATTTCACATGGTCACAGTTAATCTTTTATTTAAGGCCAGTTCTCTGTAGTTTCAACACAATTCAGAAACAAAAGCTAAATGCTGAGGTCTGTATCATCTGTTTGTATTGAATGTAGTCTACTTACTGTGCAGTTACTGCCGTTAATTTCAGATGGTTACGGTTATTGTTTTCAATAGTCAAAAACCAATTTGGGCTATAAAATACCAAATAAACATGTTGTTTATGCACACTTTCCTTCTTTCTTATTTGTTGTTTAAAGATTAAAAAAAAAAAAAAAAACGCAAATCGGTATCGGCCATGAAAAATCATGATCGTGCATCCCTAATTACAATTTACTTAAAGACATTTGTAACTTTTTTTGCAATTGTCATTCTTTACTGTACAGGTCTGAGTGAACAAAATAATAATAATAATAATTTGGTCCATTAATGAACTGGATTACTGTGATCTGCGGTGACTGACTGAAATGAGACTGTTGTAAAGACTGCGATAACAAACAATGGACAGTGAATGCTATTGGTGGGCTTTTTAATTGACAGTTGAAACTACGACTCAGTACAGCTTTAGGGTCATCTGAAAGTAGTTCCGCCAAAGGATATAGAAGTGTGTTGCATCAGAAAGTTTAGTGCGGAGCTAATGAGTGTTCTCCAAAGTTTATTTCAAGTGTGTGCGTGCAACTAGAAGTAAGTTCAAATGTTCTTATCTTTGTTATTAATACATTTGTGTATTGTTGCGGTTTAAGATAATCACAGACTTCAGATATTAATGGCAATACTGTATGCGTGTGTACAAAGATTCAGCAATTG
The DNA here is from genome assembly GCF_003368295.1 of Carassius auratus. Classification (NCBI taxonomy): domain Eukaryota; kingdom Metazoa; phylum Chordata; class Actinopteri; order Cypriniformes; family Cyprinidae; genus Carassius; species Carassius auratus. The sequence goes on from NC_039264.1 coordinate 33,677,611, forward strand.
CCATTCCTTTGTGTGAATTAATGTGATTATGATAGTTTATGACAGCTGTTTATATGCTTATCAGACCCGTTATATGGATTATATGCTTATTTGCATGCGTACCTATGAATGCCTCAAGATTAACGTTCTATCATTGCACCGTCATTTGTTTACATCAGACCGCCGGAATGGCGCTAATAATGTTACGGCCGCGGGTTCGAGTCCCGCTCAGAGCAGTCTGTACATAATGTTGATTTATTGTAATTATACATTGAATATAGTTAATCCTATTTAATGCCTTTTGTAACTATATAATATTGTTGTCAATTTTTATTGTTGTTATACTTATTATTGTGTACCTTTTATTTACCATTATTGTGTGTATACTTTCAGACACATACCCACATATCTACAGTGGAGAATAAAAATTAAAGAAGAAACATCAGAGTCATTGCATTCTAACCGGATGTGCCATAGTGATTGCAAACCTTTACTAACCAGCCCCAAATAAATACCTCAAAACAGAGACCCTCGAGCAAGAACTGAACCCCAACTGTTCCTCAGCGCTGCAGGTGTGTGTGTGTGAGAGAGAGAGAAAGTGTGTGTGTGTGTGTGTGTGTGTGTGTGAGAGAGAGAGAAAGAGTGTGTGTGTGTGTGAGAGAGTGTGCGTGTATCTGTTCACGGTGTGTGTGTGTGTTAAATGCTGTTCCTCAGCGCTGCAGGTGTGTTTGTGTGTGTGTGTGTGTGTGTGTGTGTGTGTGTGTATATGTGTTAAATGCACTAGACTTGGCCAAACGTCACATCCTTTCCTTTCCTTTTCCTGAAAGTAAACAGTAATCTTTAATCTGACTGTAACTGCTGTAGAGTATAATGATACTAACTCTAGTTTCTCCAGCTTGAATTGTGTGTTCATCAGTAGATCACTGAGGTGTTTCACTCCAGAGTCTCCTAGTAGTTCATTCCCGCTCAGGTTCAGTTCTCTCAGGTGTGATGGGTTTGATTTCAGAGCTGAAGTCAGGATGAGACACTGTTTCTCTGTAATACTGCAATCACGCAGACTGAAGACAGAAAGAGAAAACACAATGACTCAGACACGTTATGTTCATGTGTGAGTAATTCATCATCTGTTAACACCATACAGTGTAATAATTAAAACATTACCAAAAACCTTATTATATGACCATAAACAAAAACAGAAGAAAAAATATTAAAGTAGATTAAGATACAGGATGAACTACAGAACTATTTAAAAATAATATTAAATCTGAGTGTGTTCATGGTGTGTGTGTGTGTGTGTGTGTGTGTGTGTGTGTGTACACTGTGTGTGTGTGTTCACGGTGTGTGTGTACACGGTGTGTGTGTACACTGTGTGTGGGTGTGTGTGTGTTTTCATGGTGTGTGTGTGTACACGGTGTGTGGGTGTGTGTGTGTTCACGGTGTGTGTGTGTACACTGTGTGTGGGTGTGTGTGTGTTTTCATGGTGTGTGTGTGTGTTCACGGTGTGTGTGTACACTGTGTGTGGGTGTGTGTGTGTGTGTGTGTGTGTGTTCACGGTGTGTGTGTGTGTTAAATGCAGAGCATATGTTCAGAGTATGGGACACTATACTTTGCCACACGTCACATCCTTTCCTTTTCCTGAAAGTAAACAGTAATCTTTAATCTGACTGTAACTGCTGTAGAGTATAATGATACTAACTGTAGTTTCTCCAGCTTGAATTGTGTGTTCATCAGTAGATCACTGAGGTGTTTCACTCCAGAGTCTCCTAGTAGTTTATTCCAGCTCAGGTTCAGTTCTCTCAGGTGTGATGGGTTTGATTTCAGAGCTGAAGTCAGGATGAGACACTGTTTCTCTGTAATACTGCATCTACTCAGACTGAAGACAGAAAGAGAAAACACAATGAATCAGACACGTTATGTTCATGAAGTCACAGCAGAACAACCTTCATCTGTCAAATCACAGCATCTTAATCTACATTGAGAGAAAGAGAGAAGATAGAAGAAAACTATTTAATAAAGTCACAATGTCTTGATAAAACAAAAAACAGATGAAGAGTGTCTGAACACCTTTGAATAATTTCCCACAAATTTGGTCTTCAAAACAGAAAAACAAATAAGTTGTTCATTTAATCAAATAATTTACACTTATTTATGGATTTATGTACAATTTCTCCTGATTCTTGATAGAAATAGAACAAAGTTTTAATTCCTAACAACCTTGTGTGAAAGGTGTTAACATCTTTCATATCTTTTTATTTCTGTCATATAATTCTTATTTCATCTTTTGTCTAAAACTGATCATATTGTCTAAAATAAAAGTCCTGACTGCTGTGTATTTGTGATTAAACTGATTCTGGTCTGCACATCACTACAACGTAAATGCATTCGCTCTGCTCTGTCCAGTGACTTGATCAGCTTTGCTTCACAGATTCAACTTTGCACATCTAAATAAAACTGTAGGTTTGTCTGTGTGTGTAGATGTGAAGTACAGTAATATTTCTCTGAAACAGGTCAGACTGAAGAAGCAATGCCTGCACAGAATAAAGCCCAGTCTGGACCGGTTCTGTTCAGTTGTGTTACACATTCATTAATCTGGTGTTTGATGACAGAGAGATGATATGAAGCATCAATAAACACTATGAATATGATCTGATACAGCAGCACACAACTATTCTGTTGTGTCCCATTAACAAACACAATGAAAACAGTTCTGTCCCACTGGATAAAAGAGAAATGTTTGTGTATTTTTGCTATTATTAAGTGAAATGATTGGATATTGGGTTGTGTATTTGACCTGCTGTATGAGCAGAAATTTCAAATGTTTAGATCAAACAACAACTAACTTTACAAGTAAAATATACAGTACAGAATATAGACAGATTAACTATACAAAAATATATGAACATATATAAAAATATACATATATATAGTGCAAAAAACAAGCTATCTCGGGTTGATCCAAAAATGAGCGGGTGCAAGAGAAAAGGTGAAGATCAATGTTTTATCAATCAGTTGCCCGTATTTAATAAATAAGAAGCAAATATATAGCAGACAATGTAATGAGGTGCTGGAACGATCACTTGCATTGATGTGAACTGGAGGATGCCGAAACTCAGCTTGTGCCTCGCAGATTTGAGAAATATGACTACTGAAATGAAATGACTACTTTTAAATGAAAATATTCAAAACAAAATAAATAGGCTACTCTCTGATGATGTAATCCAAATGAAATGTGCATTTCTCTCTGGCGTTTATGGCGAGTCCGCATCGTCCACTTCATCTTTACAGCGAATCAGAAAACACCAGTTTGTAACTAAACAATTAAATGTGTCCTTGCTAATTTAGACATTCATAATCATTACTTTAACCAATTCTTTGTGGCAAGCTTTATGCGTGCGGTCATAACGCTTATTTTCCTGTAGGCTATAGCCTATAAGTAATTAAATTAATATAAGAATGTGATTTGTCCATGAATGGCTTAAATGAACAACTACTAGTCGACTAGAAAAAATAATAATAATTAGTCGGAGTCAGCCCTTATTCCACATATTTTGGAACCAGCAGGCCATTTTGGGTTGAGCGAGACCCCCCCGAATGAGTGAATATTCAGAAATGTGCTCTCCGCTCACGAGCTCTGATCAGAACAAACCCAAACCTCACGGTCTGCTGAACTTGCAGAAACATACAAATTAGACATAGCCAGACTAGAATATTTGTGTACAAATTATGAGCTTATTGACAATTTTTTTGTTATAATTCTTGAGAAAATTAGAATATATTAAGTTTTTTTGTTTAAACCCCTAGTTCCTACATCTATGGCCCAATGACGCTACAATATTTTCTTTTTCTTTTTTTGCGGTCCGAGTTGCGGGCAGGTTAGTTTAAAACACTGGTCAGGTGTGGGTTGTTTATATATTGACCCGCGCATCACTGGTAACAGTCAGTGAGGGTGATGGGAAGATAGTTTTTAAAGGGTCATGAAACCCCAGACTACTTTTTCTGAGATTGTATCAGAGGTGTGTGTGTTGCACTTCATAGTCTTTAACTTTATAAAATGATCCTCTGCACTGATGCTCTCCAGACGCAGAGAAACTCCAGCTTCATTCATAACCTCCTTAACCTAAACTCAGAGACCCAGTTGGCCAAAAAACCTGGCATACACGCATATACTTTTTTTTTAAATTAGTCTTCAATCCTCGGTTTGTAGTCAGTAAACATGATCACATTCAGCAGTCACAGCAGAAGTAAGAGACACTTTTAACTGAAGTCTATTCAAAAGTTGTATTAATCTTTTCTAAGAAGGTTGGAAGCTGTATTAAAGACAAAAGACAGTAAACACTTTAATAAAATACTGTCTATTTCTAATGTGTTCACATTATTTTCTCCAACCTCTGTGCACTTAAAGGGATAGTTCACCCAAAAATGAAAATTACTCCATGATTTACTCACCTTCAAGACATCCTAGATGTATATGAATTTCTTCTTTCAGACAAATATAATCAGAGTTATATTAAAAATGTCCTGGCTCTTCCAAGCTTTATAAAGTGGGGTCGGACTCAAATGAGAATTAAAATAGACGACTGTAACAGTGTTAATTTCGTTGACTAAATATTTTCGTCATTATTTTCGTCACGAATATATTTTTGCGGACGAAAACAAAACGAAAACTAAAAAAGAAGGCACTGATGGAGACTAAAACTATGACTAAATTGATTGACATTATCGTCGACGAATAAAGGACGAGACGAAAATAGACTGTGACGAAAATCAAATCAGCAGACGGGAGAGATGCGAGGAATGAACAAAAGAACCGGCAAAACGGAACAGGCGAGACTGCATGAGAGAAGAGAACCAATCCGAGCCTGACTTATTGAGACGTGAAGCGAAGGTTTTCAGTTTTTAAATGAGCTCCCGGGAAGTCGGCATTCGAAGAGGTGATGTCTAAAAGACCGACAAAATGTCCACAGCTCACTTCACGTTTGACGACGAACAAAACAAAACAAAGTGTAAAGCACGCGGAGCGCTCATTCGTGGCAAGAACACAACCAATTTGAAAAGACATTTACAGACGAGCCACCTGGACATTTTCTCAAATGTAATTTCACAACGATGTTCTTTTGTTTATTGAGCTAAGCAAAATTGGAAGACTGCAGTGCGTAGATGTTGTAGCATTAAATATTACGAACTGAAAAGTACTGTAAAATAGCCCCTTCTTCAAGTTAGATGAGAGCACAATACTAATACGTAATATTATGATACATACATTTGATTAATACTAATGTTTAGTATATTTTATAATGTTCTACTTGTTGACAATATCTCAAATATTTTTATATTAGTCATGTGAAACGTGAACGTTCACATCCTATCATTATACATAATCTAGCAATATTGTAGTATTTAAAACATACAATATTGCTAGACAAATGAATACCTTATAAAATCTTGTTACTTTTTTTATCCACCCAACTTATTAAATATTTACTTTAAATGTATGCACTTATTGTTCAGCTCAGCTGTAAGCTTTAAGGTCCTGGACCTAACTTTATTTTTCTTTTATTGATGGTCAATTGGCAGCTAGTTATTGTTTACATTATCATGACAGTGTTTGTTGCTGCATAAAAGCTTTTGAATCGAAATAAAGACACAGTTGTGTTGAAATAAAGTTGAATTTGTGTTTTATATATTTTGGTTAAGTTTGTTTCCTATACCAGCTGTAAAAAATTGTATAGTAAATCTGTTATTGATTTTAGTCTTATTTTAGTCGACTAAAATACCAAGCAATTTTAGTCGACTAAAATAAGACTAAAATTAAAACAAATCAGATGACTAAAACTTGACTAAAACTAAAAAGAATTATAGTCAAAAGACTAAGACTAAAACTAAATTAAAATTTAGTGTCAAAATTAACACTGGACTGTAACATTACTAGTCATGTAACATGTGAAATGATGTAAGATACTCACTTCAGTGTGTTGAGTCTACAGTGTTTATCCTGCAGCAGAGCAGAGATCTGATTCACTCCTGTGTCTCCTAGTTTACGTCCACTCAGATTCAGCTCTCGCTGGAGTAACGGGTTTTTACCCACAATTCCAGTCACATACTGACAGCCTTCATCTGCAGCAGGACCCAAAAACCTGCAGAAGAGAAGATGAAGCTGGATTCAATTCAATGTGCATTGCATCACAAAACATTTAAAGATTGTCAAACACTGTTTGTAATGAAAAGCTCTAGTTCAAGTTTAAACAGTTGAACATTTAAATATAATTTTTTTTTTTAAGAAAGACAAAAGTCAAAAGTAAATTTAAAAGAAACTCAGGGGCAAAAGCTTATGATTCTCAAAAATCTGAAGATCGTTCTGGCTTTTAAGCAGGAGATGAGGAAAGTTAACAAAGAGATAACTAGCTTGTGACAGCTAAACATTCATAGTGATATATTTAGATTATCTTTTGATGCCGGCTCTTTCTATTATTATGTAGCAGAATTCACCAAATACTGGATTTCTGATCCACTAATAGAGAACATGATCAGATCATCTCTGGATAGTTTTATTTAACTGATAATTCTGCTCATTATGAGAGGAACTGCAGGTTCAGACGTGTGTGTGTGTGTGTGTGTGTGTGTGTGTGTGTGTGCTGAATCATCAGTGATCGTCTCCATCACATGTTTGTGGTCTGTAATAGATCTGCTGTAGTAGAATTAGGGCTGTAGTTATCAAATATTTTAGTAATCGAGTATTCTACCAAAAATTCCATCGATTAATCGAGTAATCGGATAAAATGTGTTTTTGCTTAATTAAAGTGCAATATTAATTATGCAAGATAAAATAAGACTCCTGGGTGTTGTGACGGTCACGGAGGGACCGCACATTCAACATGGACGTTAATACGCACACATACGCACAAACACACACCGAGAATGTTTGGTGATACAAGAGTTTATTGTAATTATTGATCAGAGAGTGAATTAAATACCTGTAAACTATGTGTATTGTTCCCGTGTAGCGTTTGTCCCGTGATTTTAAGAGTCTTGGTAAGAAACAATGGCAGGAATTATTGGTTCCGCTTAGGGTGGGATTCTACCATGTATTAATTGAGCGTGGGGGTTTCAGGGGCAACGTGGCCGAGTTATTGCTGTTATTTCCTGTTTAATGTGAAGTGTGTGTGAAGTGTGTGAAGTGACATTCAGCCAAGTATGGTGACCCATACTCAGAATTTGTGCTCTGCATTTAACCCATCCGAAATGCACACACACAGAGCAGTGAACACACACACACACACTGGGAGCACACACCCGGAGCAGTGGGCAGCCATTTATTAATGCCTTGCTCAAGGGCACCTAAGTCGTGGTATTGAAGGTGGAGAGAGAACTGTACATGCACTCCACCCACCCACAATTCCTGCCGGCCCGAGACTAGAACTCACAACCCTTCGATTGGGAGTCCAACCCTCTAACCATTAGGCCACGACTTCCCAACACTTTAATGTGAACGGATTAATAACATCAAAGTAGATTTAGTAGAACATCATGCCAATATGTTTGTTTCAGACTCTGTATATTTAAGGGAACATGTGTAAAGTGTTTTCTGTGAGTTTGTCCCTCCACATGTGGTAATGGTGCTGTTTCTGCAGTGGGGAGTATGGCCTGAGGGTTGCAGGTATTTTATTCACTCTCTGATCAATAATTACAATAAACTCTTGTATCACCAAACAGTCTCTGCGTGTGTTTGTGCGTATTAACGTCCATGTTGAACGTGCGGTCCCTCCGTGACCATCACAGGCCTCTTAAAATGTACAACTTTTTTTTTTTAAATGCATAGAATGCAATGCATACATCATGAATAAACATTTAATTATTACCTATTGTTTCTCTGTCTGTACTTGTACTGTGAACAATGACAAGAAAGTTGACAGATGAATTAAGTTCATTTAAGTGCCATTCAGTTGGGGTTTTAAATAAAGCATTTTCTGAGATGCACATTAAACATTAAACACATAAAACATTAATTTAATTTAACTTTTAATTATTGAAAATTAACATAACTTTTTGGTAAACAAAGGGGATTTACTATTAAAAATAAAACATGGAAGAAATGTTGTGTGATTAAACCTTTAAAAAAATAATATATATATATTTTTTGTGGTAGGCTATGTACATTCTGCTGAACAATAGTCTTTAGCCGGACTTTTATTTTGACGGGTTGACGTACCTTTACAGTTCTGTGTATGTGATGTGACGCTAGTTTACTCAAATCAAACGGTCAAATGCTCATGAAGTGACTGTCAGAGCAGTTCTGGAGATGTTCCTCATGTGTTCAAGACCTGTGATACAGCAGATGCTGAAATTACCGTGAGTGTCATGCGCGCTTCAGTGTGTGTAAATAAAGGAAGTCACGCTTCTACTCCATTCATTAACAGAGACACGCAGAACATGCAGGATTCATATTTAAATAGTCTGTTCCGACTTAATATTTACAGATATTATTCCATATTGTGATTTGATGTAAGTGCAATGACCTATTATTGATTAATTCATTCAAAATTTGGCAAATTCCGTGCCATTCCGTGTTTAACTGTCCGTTTTTATGACTGGATTCCTCAATTCCCTCCGCATTATCTGCATCGCGGAAATCATAGGGCCCTAGTTGTGGTATGCCAGCTCTATCTTGCAATGGACACACGCCACGACGTTCTCTTTACATTTGCCCGCGCCCTCAAATCAAAACACTGCTGACTCCTTGCAGTATGCAACCTCGGACGCAGCGCTTGTGTCTCCTTCCGCTTTGTGGGTGACGTAAACGCGTTGTCACATTAAAACAATCATTGCGAAAGAACCTGACGTGAGATTTAAAATAAATCAATTTTTGTAATCGAGTTACTCAAGGAATCGTTTCAGCCCTAAGTAGATCTACAGTGTTGTGAATCTGAGCTTGATGGAAAATTAATGTACAGTGCATTCAACAACATTTAAACAATCAGGATAATAAATCACACTGAATATGTTTCATGAGAAATGTCCACAATAACACAATCATAAATGTTAACTATTGAGGCATCAAACTACTGAACACCAGCACATCTATGTGTTAATCTAAACATGAATCTATTTAAATCTTATCCAAAATGTCTGATTAAGCTTTAACTTTTAACAAAACTAAAATGTGCTGACATTTATCATCAAAACAACAGCAGCTGCAGCATCTGATCTTTAATGTTTGATCATTTTCAACAACAGATTGTGTACCTGGCTGAATTAGTGAAATAATATTATTCTATAATACACTTTAATATAATATAATAATATAATGTGTGTGTGTGTGTGTGTGTGTGTGTATATATATATATATATATATATATATATATATATATTTATTAGGGGTGTAACAGTATGTAAAAATCACGGTTCAGTACGTACCTCGGTTTTAAAGGGGGGGTGAAATGCTATTTCATGCATACTGAGTTTTTTACACTGTTAAAGAGTTGGATTCCCATGCTAAACATGGACAAAGTTTCAAAAATTAAGTTGTACGTTTGAAGGAGTATTTCTGTTCCAAAACACTCCTTCGGTTTGTCACAAGTTTCGGAAAGTTTTTTTCGAGTATGGGTCTGTGTGACGTTAGATGGAGCGGAATTTCCTTATATGGGTCCTGAGGCACTTCTGCCGGAAGAGCGCGCGCTCCCGTATAGCAGAGCACTGAGAGCACAACAGACTTCACTGAGCAGAGCGAGAGCGTCGCCAAATGTCACAAAAGAAGTGTGTTTTTGGTTGCCAGGGCAAGACAACCCTGCACAGATTACCAAAAAAAAACAGCATTAAGGGACCAGTGGATGGAGTTTATTTTTACAGAGCATCAACGGAGTTGTGCAAGTGTTTTTGTTTGTTCCCTGCATTTCGAAGATGCTTGTTTTACAAACAAGGCCCAGTTTGACGCCGGATTTGCACATCGTTTATTTCTTAAGGATAATGCAGTCCCAACGAAAAAGGGTCACGATCGTGTGTTGGAACCGCAGGCGGTGAGTAAAACTGCTTCAAATATCTCTGTGTTGTTAACTTAGCTATCGGCGCGTAAGAACATCAAGTAAACAACATGCGATGTTAAATTTCAGCCTCTGGATCTGATTCTGGATCATTAATATACGGCTGAATCTGACTGTTAGCCATGGTTTGTTTTGGATGATGTTTTTTTCCTCACGGTAATGTCACAGTTTCCAGATGCTCTCAACGCAAAAGCTTACTCGCGCTCGTGATTCTTTAGCTCCGCCCACACATCACGCCTCCAGCCGGTCGTGTTTTCCGGGAAAAAAACGGTACAGATTATCTTTCTCTTATGAATATAATAAAACTAAAGACTTTTTGGAGTTATGAAGGATGCAGTACTACTCTATAGGTTCTCAAGATAAACAGGATATTGAGTGAAAACGAGCATTTCACCCCCCCTTTAAAGTCACGGTTCGGTTCATTTTCGGTACAGTAAGGGAAAAAAATGCAAACATTAAACTGCAGGTTGTTTATTACTATACACTTTTTTAAATACTTTTTTTTTAAAAGAATAAGAAATAAAATACTGCTGTTATTAAGCTCTCCACTTAATAAAATACTCGGCCTCAAACCAATAACATAATAAAATATAATGAAAAATATAATAAATAACTATGATTACAGTGCAGCATTACCAATCCCAGCTTGTAGGCCTGCTTCACCAGAATCGTGCCTGATGCGACGATGGCGCGCTGCTGCTGCTGTAGGTGACACAGAGGGAGACCGCCGACAGACCAGGCTCTTGTCTTCCCGACAACAATATCTATACTTCATGTTGAGCATAAATATAAAGCCTACTGATAAAGGAACACCGTCAACAGTATTGATGGCAAAATAGACTATGTTTGACAGGTGCAATATTTGAAAATCGATAATTATTCATTTGTTTTTTAAATTACATTTATATCTGAATTTATGTCAACCTATAGACTTTCAAACATCAAAGTGTCATGAATTAATATGTATTGTGTACAAAATGACAAACATATTTTCCTATTCTATTTTGTCTGGAAACGCTTCCAAAAATAGGCGTCGGTTCTATTTCTAGCATGCACGTTTTTTCCACGCGTCTCATGCAGGCAGTCTGCAAGCTCTAACCTGTTAACATGGGAGCCGAATTAAAACGGACATGCCACGCAACTGAGACACAATTGCTCCACGCATCCAGTGTGTCACCGGCCTTATAGAATCAGCTGCAGGGCAGGATTTGCGCTGAACGCGGAGACTTCCGCCACTTAATATGTTCATTTGGAAACACGAAAATGTACTTATATTCCACGCACAAAATATTGCATTCCGTCATTCGTTACACACGTGCACCGTACCGAAAGCCCTGTACCGAAACGGTCCGGTACGAATACACGTACCGTTACACCCCTAATATATGTAATACATTTTAAATATTTGTATAATTGATTTTATATTATTTAATCAGGTCTCACCTCAGTGTGTTGAGTTGACAATTTGGCTCCTGTAGTAAATCACAGAGCTGATTCACTCCTGATTCTCCAGGATCATTTCCTGTGAGATCCAGCTCTATCAGGTGTGAAGGGTTTGATATCAGAGCTGAAGACAGAGCTTTATAACCTTCTTCAGTGATACTGCAGTCTGAAAGTCTATGAGAAAATCACAGATTGTCACACAAGTACATGTTCTAGAATGAAGAAAATAAAAAGATGCATTACAGGATTTTTGACCTGAATGGACTCTTTTCACAGTAAAGCTGGGTAAAGTTATAAATTGGTGAACGTAAACTACAACAAATGCAATTTTTAGTGTTTGCATTTTTAATTTTCCACAATTATAACCTACAGTTGCAATCAAAATTACTCAACCCTCAGAAACTGCAGTACTTTACAAATACAAGCTTTTCTGAAGACCCAGGATTAAATCTAAATCACATCTATAACAGTTCACTGGTTTCAAAAGTAATATATTAAAAGTCATAATGTCAATATATAATCTTATATAATGTATTATTTTGAGTTATAAGATTTTAATAACAGAGATATGTCACAATTATTCAACCCTTATTCAACATTGCTGTTTTACTTGGCAATCTAAAGCCTCAAGGTTTTCATCCAAAATATCTTCAATTGTGTTCCAACGACGAATAAAGCTTTAACGGGTTTGGAACGACATGGGGGTAAATTTTCATTTTGGAGTGGAGTACTCTCTTATGTCTTATTTGCATGGTGGAGAATAAAATAGTTTAAAAACACAATTATGTCTTTAGAAACTCTAATAAAAACAGAATTAGCTTGAGCTGTTACACATACACAGAGTTAACCCATGCATGTGCTGAAGTTTGAGTAGCAAAAATGGAATAGTCAACAGAGATCTCACAAAAGTTATAGAGAATAAAAGTGTGAATCAGGTGGCCCTATTTAAGGATGAAGCCAACACTTGTTGAACATGCATTTGAAAGCTGAGGAAAATGGGTCGTTCAAGACATTGTTCAGAAGAACAGCGTACTTTGATTAAAAAGTTGATTAGAGAGGGGAAAACCTATAAAGAGGTGCAAAAAATGATAGGCTGTTCAGCTAAAATGATCTCCAATGCCTTAAAATGGAGAGCAAAACCAGAGAGACGTGGAAGAAAACGGAAGACAACCATCAAAATGGATAGAAGAATAACCAGAATGGCAAAGGCTCATGATCACCTCCAGGATGATCAAAGACAGTCTGGAGTTACCTGTAAGTACTGTGACAGTTAGAAGACGTCTGTGTGAAGCTAATCTATTTTCAAGAATCCCCACAAAGTCCCTCTTTTAAAAAAAGGCATGTGCAGAAGAGGTTACAATTTGCCAAAGAACACATCAACTGGCCTAAAGAGAAATGGAGGAACATTTTTGTGGACTGATGAGAGTAAAATTGTTCTTTTTTGGGTCCAAGGGCCACAGGCAGTTTGTGAGACGACCCCCAAACTCTGAATTCAAGCCACAGTACACAGTGAAGACAGTGAAGCATGGAGGTGCAAGCATCATGATATGGGCATGTTTCTCCTACTTTGGTGTTGGGCCTATTTATCGCATACCAGGGATCATGGATCAGTTTGCATATGTTAAAAAACTTGAAGAGGTCATGTTGCCCTATGCTGAAGAGGACATGCCCTTGAAATGGTTGTTTCAACAAGACAATGACCCAAAACACACTAGTAAACGGGCAAAGTCTTGGTTCCAAACCAACAAAATTAATGTTATGGAGTGGCCAGCCCAATCTCCAGACCTTAATCCAATTGAGAACTTGTGGGGTGATATAAAAAATGCTGTTTCTGAAGCAAAACCAAGAAATGTGAATGAATTGTGGAATGTTGTTAAAGAATCATGGAGTGGAATAACAGCTGAGAGGTGCCACAAGTTGGTTGACTCCATGCCACACAGATGTCAAGCAGTTTTAAAAAACTGTGGTCATACAACTAAATATTAGTTTAGTGATTCACAGGATTGCTAAATCCCAGAAAAAAAAAATGTTTGTACAAAATAGTTTTGAGTTTGTACAGTCAAAGGTAGACACTGCTATTTTTTTGAACACACCCCTTTCAACTAATTGCCCAATTGCACAGCCTTAAGAGCGTGCATATCATGAATGCTGGGTCTTGTTTGTTTTCTGACAATCTACTGAACCTACTGGTAACTTGTTTGCCACGTAGCAATAAAAAATATACTAAAAACCTTGATTATTCTGGTTAGTCACATTGTACTGCTATTATTTTGAACAATACTGTATTCTTTGAAGTATCAGGTCATTTTGACAAGAATTGTAATGCCTTTGGTGCAAAGACTGAAGCTCATGATCAATGGACTTTCCTGCAGGAAAGTCATCCCAAGTACACATCCAAATCTACTTCTGCTTGGTTCAGGGATCAGTCATAGAATGTTCTTGAGTGGCTTGTTCAGTCTCCAGATTTAACTCTCATTGAAAATATCTGGATGAATTTAAAGAAAGCAGTGGCAATGTGAAAACCAAAGATTATCAGTGATCAAGAAGTTTTTTCAGATGAGGAATGGGTCAAGACTGTAGTAGAGAGATGACCGAAGCTTCTAAACACTTACAGGCAGCGTTTATTGGTGATTTTTATTAATAAAATTGGACTTTTGGGGGGGGGGGGGGGTTAATAATTCTGAACATGAATGTTTAGATTCAATTTGAATTTCATCATGATTCATCAATGTTCCATCACACAAAAGTGTATTAAAACTTTAACACTTTACTAATGCCTTTGTTATCTGTTTTCATAAAATTATATTCTCCGCAGCAAAATGTCTAGCAGGTTAAGGGGGTTGAATTATGTTGATTGCAACTGTATTATAACCTTCTTCTGTGATACTGCAGTCTGAAACTCTTCAGAAAGACCAAACTTATGAACTGATGAATGAATGAATGAATGAATGAACTGAAATGAATGAACTGATGAATGAATGAATGAATGAATGAATGAACAAATCGAATACATAAAAACATGCATTACACCATTAGAATATTATCATTTCCCATAACCTCCAAAAATCCATCCGTTTGTCAATATTTTATAAAATATCTACACCAACACACCAATTTCATTCCTTTTGACACAGCACCAGTTTACAGACCAGCTGGAGCTTAACATTGATTCATGTTTAGATTAACCAAATTCAGACCTGAGTATCTGTAGTGTCTGTGAATTTCTCAGCAGGCTGGAGATTTCTGTCACTCCAGAGTCTCCTATTTGATTCCTGCTCAGATCCAGCTCTGTCAGATTTGAAGGGTTTGAATTTAGAGCTGCAGCCAGAACATTACAACCTCCTTCTGTGATACAGTTGTTCTTCAGACTACATGAAGAGAAAACACTTCAGTTATAATCTGAATATTTACCAGTATGTTTTAGCTGACATTTAACAAATACTGGTGATGATGATGATGGCAACTCATTCAGTCAGCAATCTCTTATACAAGACGCACAAAAAACACCCAGTAGCAAGAATTTAAAAATGTCCTTGTAACATTGAAATAATATATGTCAATGTGTTGAGTGTACAGTGTTTATCCTGCAGTAGAGCATTGTGCCTAGATCTAGACTTAAAAAAAAACACATTTAAACACTGTCATTTGCATTCAGAAACGGCTCCAATAAACCATATATGGTGACAACACCTCCCTTTATATATCATGTGAATGTGTAATGTCCTCACCCTAAATAATGGAAAAAGAAAGCAGTACCGACTGAGAAGACATTCTGTGCACTCACTAAACAGATCAGTGCGTTCTTTTTAAACATGTTTTCTGCACAGAGCATGGTTTGCAGAATCCTCCAGCAAAGCAAGATCAGTCATGACACTAAAGCTACATTTCAAATGACTTCCCAGCTGCACGCAAAAAAAGGCATACCTTATTATTTTTGTCTTGTTTTTACTTTAAATCATCAAGATGCATTTACTATATATAAGCAAAATATATATTTAGTCTTGTTTCCTGGGGGGATAAACAAGACTAAATATCTCATCTAACTTGAAATATTCATTTATAAATGTAGTATTTGCAATTAAAGGACACAGGAAACACACAGTAGCACTTTCTTTTTGTAGTATTGCCATTCTAGCACTAGATTCTCTGCTTAAGCATGCTCAGAGTTGTGCTTATATTTACACACATTCCTATGTTAAAGTACAAGACGGAAGATCCCTAACTTTGCATGAGACTGTTCTTCCGCACTCGTTACACACACATCTGTGCATATGCACTGTTGGTAAATGAGGGCCTGAAATGTGGAGTTTATGCTGAAATTAAAGCCTGCAAATTGTCCAAATTTAAATGAACAAAACACTAATGATTGTCACAAAACTTACCTCAGTATCTCTAATTTGCAGTTTATATTCTCCAGGCCAGTGCAGAGTAGCTTCACTCCTGAATCCTGCAGATTATTATTGTTCATGTTCAGCTCTTTCAGATTGGTATCTGATCCAAGAACTGAAGCCAGAGCTGGACAGCTTTTGTCTGTTAAGCCACAATCATTTAGCCTACAAGAGAAATAAATCAAATCACAGAGTTAGATACATGTAATACATTTGTTAAATACAAAAAAAATATTTATACCAATACACTGCATATATATTAGAATTGTATTGATTCAAATTGATTCAAATAAAACTTAATAAAATATGTAAATGAATAATAGGCTTATATCATTAATGGCAATGAGTTATATATTTAAAAGTGCTGCTCTATTATCTGGATGAGTGTCTTGAGGTGGAGAATCTGGAGGTTAATAATTTATGCATTAAGGTTATGCAAGACTATATCTCCTTTATAGCAGAAGTTGAACTGAATATTGGAGTAGAAACAACTAAGAAACAGTGCGTTTTATAATAACATCATGTGCTTCTACTGTAGCTAACTAAACAGCTTGTTTTGCTGAAAAGAGATATTTTTACATAAACCCATGTAAATCTAATAAACCAGCATTGCACATTAATTCCAAAGGACTGCAGTTTTTAAAGGAAAAAAAAGTTCAAGAAATTGTTTTGACTTTACCCTAAAAGAGATATATACTTATAACTAGGGGTTATAACCATACGGTATACTATAGCAATGTTTTCCGCAGCAATACGGATCTTTTAGTATACTACTTTGGTAGAATTATAAATCAATTTCTTGACAAATCAACTAGATGCTGGTGTTGAGTTTTTTTTTTTTCTGGTAAAGTCAGCTGGGTCACCTTCTGAAATAAAGATGACGGGAACGCGGAAAGTTATCAGATGGAGATGTGTAGCACTGCATGAGGCAAATGGTGGTCACACCAGATACTGACTGGTTTTCGGACACCCCCCTCGAACCATCAATACAATAAAACTGCACATTTTAGAGTGGCCTTTTATTGTGGCCAGCCTAAAGCCCTTTCACACTGAACATTGGACCCAGTAAATTTCCGGTCGCCTTCTGTGTGAACGCAAACACGTCCCGGGATTGATCCAGGGTTAGGGACCTAGGAACATTGCCGGGTTCAGTCCCGGAACGAGCTCTGTGTGAACAAAAGTCAGAACTAATGCTGTAAAGGGTGTGTCGTAGTGATGACACACGATATCACGTGACTCTTTTACCAGGTGTTTTGAAGGCAGATCAATGTTCGCTACTAAAAAATTTGCAAATTGTAATGAAGCAGAGATCAGTTAGTTCCTCACTTTCGGCGCTGAAGCTGAGATCGCCATTTTAAGTGAACGTTAACGTGCCTAGCGTTTTCGACTCATACATTACACGTCACACCCTGATGTCACATGTCTTTACGGGACCTTTAGGGGTTGTGTGTGAATGCACGCACATATTCCGGGTAATCACTGGTGTGTGAAAGTGCAAAATCTAACAACAAGTGCAACAATTGCCGGGACACATTTCCCGTGTATTTGCCAGAATCACAGTGGGAAAGGGCCTAAAGGCTGATCATGCTGTCAAATCAGCATCTTGATATGCCACACCTGTTAGGTGGATGGATTATCTCAGCAAATAGAAAAAGAAGTGCTCACTAACACAGATTAAGACAGATTTGTGAACAATATTTGAGAGAAATAGGTCTTGGCAATAGGAAAAATGGCAAAAAAATCTTGCTCCTGTTTGCAGTAGCGATACTGTGCTGTAACATGTTCCCTTCTGGAGGAATGAACTCCCCAACTCAATCCGAGCAGCTGAGTCCTTAGCCATCTTCAAGAATCGGCTTAAAACACATCTCTTCCATCTTTATTTGACCCTCTAACTTTAACACTCACTATTCTATTCTATTCTTAAAAACATCTAACTACCTTTCTAATCTTTTTGTATTCTATTTTCTTTTCATTTATTATGCAATTGTATATGTATGTGTGTGTGTATGTGTAAAGACCTCTAACTAGCTTGCTCTATTCTTTTTTATAATTTTTTATTCTATCTGTTTTCTGTTTATTATTATATTATTTAAAATCCCATGCTACGTGTAACTGTGTTAACCTAACTGAGACTTGTTATAGCTCTTATATATCATTGCTCTTTTTGTTATTTTTGATTGCTTCCACTGTCCATGCTGTAAGTCGTTTGGATAAAAGCGTCTGCTAAATGAATAAATGTAAATGTAATGTAACATGTTTATCTATATGCCGTGATCTGATAATAAGAACTTTGTAGGACTTAATCATTTAGATAGTCCAAAAAAAATTTATAAATAATCCAACAACTTATAACTGATTCTGTTACATTGAAGTGGATAAAAAGTATTTATTGATTATTAATATTAAGTATCAGTTTACAATAGGTTCCATTAATGTTTAACCAAACAAACAATGAACAATACATTACAGTATTTATTAGTCTTTCTTAAGTTAGTTAATGAGAATACAGTTGTTCATTATTAGTTTATGTTTATTAAGAGTGCATTAACTGTTAACTAGCACAACTGTTGATTTTTAATAATGAATTAGTAAATGTTGAAATTAATATGAAAGGGTTATTTCAGGCAAAAATGAAAATTATAAAAATAAATTACTACTTCACACTGTACGTCAACAGTCACAACAGTCGCGCTCACAATAGACCCGGAAGAGACCTCAGAATCTCAGAATATCTCAATATATTGACAACAAGTATCGTGATAATATCGTATCGTGAGGCCTATCCCTACACTTATAACTGGTGTATGGTTAATTATCACTAATAAATTGTGGGTGTCCAAGCCTGCTATGTATCAATGTAGATTCATGTAATTTTAAGATGAGAACAAAACATGACAAGAAATATTAAATAATTACGAGCTCTTTTGCAGGTTTTGATGACTGCTGATAATCTAATGAGACACTCGTCTGATTTCTTGAATTTCTGAAGCTCAAACTCCTCCAGCTCTCCTCTGATGTCAACAACACAAAGACAAAGCAGACCACTGGGCAGGTGAAGATCAGCAGATGAGAGACTTCCTTTGCTAAGGTGGGTTTGAATGTCTTTCACCAGAGTTTGGTCGTTCAGTTTCATTCAGACAGTAGAACAGATTGATGGATCTCTCTGGAGACAGATTAGAACTCTAATTTCTGCTTGATGTACTGAACTATTTCCTTTTTACTCTGCTCATTTCTATTTTCCAGTGTCAACAGACCCTGTAAGAGTCTCTGATTGGACTGGAGTGACAACAAGGAGGAAGCGAAGAAAAAGATCCAGGTGTCCATTATCACTCTCTAGTGCTTGTCCACTGCAGTCTTGGAGCAAATCAATCATGGTTTCACTTTTGTTTTCCTGTTCTGTAGAGTCCTTGATCAAACCACATATTTCTTGGTAATGTCTAGAAACAGATGTGCATAAAGGGCTGCAATAACTCTTGAATGCTCAAGTGAACGAAGCAGTACATGGTACCAAGAGTGATCTGTTCCTCTTAAAGATCTGGTACACATGCCCGAGTACAACTGATGCCTTATAGACGTCAATACCACAGGCTTCCAGATCTGTGTCATAGAAGATCACATTGTTTCTTTCCAGCTGATCAAATGCCAGTTTCCCCAGTGAAAAGATGGCATCTTTATCCCAGGAAACATCTGGTGTATGTTCTCCATCATACTTTCGTCTGCTCTGCTGGATCTGAAATCTGAGAAAGTGTGTGTACATTTGTGTCAGAGTCTTAGGAGTGTCTTCAGTATTTGACTCCTGCAGTGTTTTGGAGGCATCATCAGCCTGATTGTTTTCACAACATTATTTCTTTTCTCCTCTAAAATGTTTTGGAGAACAGTGGCTGAAATCCAGCAGAAGACTGGGATGTGGCACATGATAAAGAGACTCTTTGATTGTTTAACATGATCAATGATTTCTTTGGCCTGATTCTCATCTGTGAATCTTTTTCTGAAGTACTCCTCCTTTTGTGCATCATTGAATCCTCGTACCTCTGTCAGCCGGTCGATACAGTCAGGAGGAATCTTACTGGCAGCTGCTGGTCTGCTGGTGATCCAGATGAGAGCAGAAGGAAGCAGATTTCCCTTGATGAGGTTCGTCAGGAGAACATCCAGAGAGGCTGGTGATGAAACATCAGACCACGTCTCATTATCCTTAAAGTTTACAGGAAGTCGACATTCATCCAAACCATCAAGAATGAACAAGACTTTGAATTGATTTCTTCTTGTGAGATTCAGTCCTTTTGTCTCTGGGAAAAACTGAGTTATAAGGTTCATCAAACCTAGTTTGTCTTTCTCCATTAAGTTCATCTCTCTAAATGGAAGAGGAAATATGAAGCTGATATCTTGATTTTCTCTTCCTTCGGCCCAATCCAGAACAAACTTCTGCACAGAGACTGATTTTCCGATGCCAGCAACTCCTTTTGTCAGTACAGTTCTGATCTGCTTGTCTTGTTCAGGTGCTTCAAACAAATGTTTGCACTCAACCTGTATCTCCTGTGATTCATGACGTCTGGAAGCAACTTCAATCTGTCTCACCTCATGTTCAGTATTGACCTGTTCACTACAACCCTGAGTGATATAGAGATCTGTGTAGATGTTCTTCAGAAGTGTAGAGTCTCCTTGCTTTGCAATTCCTTCAAACACACATTGATACTTCTTCTTTAGGCTACACTTTAGCTGATGAATGAAGACCAGCTCATCTAAACAGAAACAAAAATACAGACATTGTTTAATCTTATTTTCTCTCTACATTTATAAGTGACAGTCTGACAGATGATTACGAGTCTCTTACCTTCTAGAGTATCAGCAGCTTCATCTTGCTTCATCTCTCTCAGGAAGTAGAGCGTGAGATCAAGAGCTGCTTCTTTCATACTGCATCTGTTCTCATTAAAGTCCTTCACAAAGTATTGCTTGTCCTCTTTATGTAATATTTTCTTAAACTTTTCCAGTTCTTTCTTCAGAAATGTGAATATTTTGCTCTCAAGATCCTACAAAGAAAGACAAAAATGAATGACAGACAAATCATCTAATATTTATTCAGTAATGAAAAATATTTATCAAAAATAAAGTTGAGTAACTTTAATTAGCTGTTAATATTAATAAAAATAGGTTCTCATTCTTATTTTATGGGTTCTTAAGAAAAAAATAGAAATACAAGTTCTGTCACATTCTTATTCAATAACATATTTGTTTATTATGATTATTAAATATTCCTGAAAATGTGTTTTATTACCTGGAAGATCTGCAGGAGACTGTCTGTAAAATTATTGTGGTTCCTGTGAGACTGTAAATCTGGATCTAATGTTTCACACTGAAGCCTAATAGTAAATAAAATAAATCAAAATACTGCATTTTTAGGGAAAAAAATATATATGACCAAAGTATATTTTAAAGATTTTAGCAAAGAGAAAAACAATAAGATCTAAAATTTATTGACTACAAGTAGTTTTATGATAATTATTCACTGACACACTTTCTGACACAGTCTATGTTTAAACAAAATAAGAAACAGATCAAATACCGTTTGGTTCGTGATGTTGTTTCTTCACTGAAGTTTAGTGGTTCTCTCTTTGACCGGTCACTCTTCACAGACACAGAGCTGGACACATGTGAGTCTGATCTTACACTAATGACACAAAGAACAAAACACTTTACTACAGGAGCTCCTTCAGTCTCATTTAAAGAGCTTCACTGTTGAGGATGGTAATGAAGCACAGTATAGACATGCATTTGTTCATCTATGACTATGGATAGATTGAAAGACATATTCATGTTTGGCTGCATGATCTATTTTCATGGTTAATTTATACCTGCTTGTGTCTGCTTGTGTGATTGTGTTACTGGAAAGAAGCTCCAGACTGAGTTCAGTAAAGAGGAAATCAGTGGTTTATTGTTTTATTTCATTCATTTCTATCACAAGCATCTTAGTGGAGAAATAAGCCAACACAACTTTACAATGTCAAAGATAACAAATACCTTTTGATAGATGTTTTTTTCTCACTGAAGTTCGGCATGTCACCATCCTTTGACCAGTCACTCTTCACAGACACATGTGATCCTGATCTTACACTAATGACACAAAGAGAGAAGAGAAACTTTTCTAAAGCAATAAAAAGCATCATATGACCCTTTAAATTAAGAGTCATTTTTAATGTCTGAAAATAATTTAGGACCTAAAAACCAAAAGTACAAGTACATAACCAGTGCTGAAGAGTGATTGTAAAATTACAATTTAGATTCCTAGTTCTCAGATATTTATCATCTAAGGCTACTTTTTTAATATTTTTATGTATTTATTTATTTTTTAATTAGGAAGTTATGAAGCTCTGAAGTTCTGCAAATCATTTGTAGATATAAAACACAGTTTGTTAAGGTTTAGTTTTTTCCAGCAATCCTCTGAAAGTGCAGCAGTGTTTAAAATGCTTCTCTGAAAACAGACTCAGTCTTACCTCTGTTTCTGTGAGAGACTCATCTTTCCTCTCTTCTCTGACAGACTGCAGCTAAACTGTCATTGATCAGCACTGGCTTGAGACAACAATCTGCTGTTCAGTGTGACCTGGAGATGAAGAGGTTAATGAGATCAAGAAATACGTTCAGTTAGCAGCAGCAGCAGCAAAAAAACACTATATAAAATAAAGTGAGTTACAAACTATTGCACTGTCATGTAGAACAACCAGATGATCTTAATGAGAAATGGCTGGTTTAAAAACACTTTCGATTTCACGTGACAAGAACAACAGCATAAAACAGAAGCGGAAATACTGTAAAACCTTCAGAAACACATTCGTTTTCAATAACCCCTTTCTGAAAACTTACTTGCAGTCTTGTGCACTAAGAAGAGAATTCATATGTATTTGAAACACTCATTTTTTCTGTGCTTTAAGCTTGAAAATGAAAAATGTTTTCTAGGACATCAAATCTAACGAGCAACGCTTTCTCTTGTTATCTGCGTGTTGTCTTCAGTTACTTTCGTTTCGTTTTCTTCTTCCTCGTGGGTTTTACTGGATAGTCTCGAGCGAGCTGAACAGTTACTGCCACCTGCTGTACTGGAGAGAGGATATTACACCGAATACATTTAAACACTGCATTATTATTTTCACTCTTCCTGGACGGTTATCTATCATTTATTAGAAATGTCCCACATGCAGAGATTTGTATTTATTTCTTACTTGGTGTTATTTCTATTCATATAAGGTGCAGTATTAATACTTGTTCTACAGTTTCTGCTTCTTTATGTTTATAGGCTCAATGTCCAACTGGTTTTTGATTGCATCATTACTTTGTCCAGCTGAGGGTTGCCAATCATTGTGTATAAAGGGAATCATCCCACATTAAAGACAATAAAGTAGTGTTCCGTATTAAAAAGAAGAAAAAAAACAAACAAACAAAAAAAAAACAATAGGAACACACAAATTCAGAAATATGTTAGAAGCAAATAACATGGTTTAATTGTTGTTGAGAGATTTGTGATGACTGTGAGTGTTATCGTCTCATGTTTAACTTTGTCTTTTTGGCTCCTTCAAGATTCAAACCAACAATGTTGTCAGAGTGAAGTTCACAGACAGCAGTGTGTGTTTTCTAGTGAACTTTTAAAAACTCTTTCCACATAAAGAACATGAATGTTGTTTCTGCTTTGAATGAACTTTAGGTGATTCTTCAGGCCTGTTTACAGAAAAGTGTACATCACACATTCTTTCATTATAATAATATAACATTGTCTCCTTCTCAGATGAGTAGTTAATATCTTCAGTATTACAGAAGTGTATCGTGTGTTGGGCTGATGTTTTAATTTATGGCAAGAAACCTTGCAGAAGGCAGAAATTCAGAAACTGTCCCAATCACCCTTAATTCACCCCATCATTACACGCTTTTAAAACAAATATCTAGAAACAGATTTGTTCACTAGGGATTTTTTATTGTTGTATTTTTGTTTTAACATACACTGGGTAATGTACATTATTTTACTTCTCTTATCTCTTTGATGTTTTAGTTATTTTCTGTAAATTAAATATACACACAAAATATAAAATATACACACAACTTTTATTCTTACTAAATACTGTGTAAAACTGTACAGTTGTATTATGATCTAAGAAAGATAATTGATGTGAAGAGAACAGGGTGTAAATGTAAAATATGTGGTGACAATATGGATGGAGCGAGTTGATGTAGGTAAGTGAAAATATGCTCAGAAAATAATATGGAGATAAACAGAGCAAACCTGGGAATGTTTTTTTTCCTTGTTTGTCTCCATTCATCAAATATATACTATATATATTTCATATATGTGTGTGTGTGTAAAATTGTATATATTTTACATATTTAAATTTTTAATTAATGTTATTAACAGATGAAGGTGTGGAAAAAGGAGGCTGTCCAGTTCCCACTACAGTGCGGCTTCATAAAAGGAAAGGTGTGTTGATGTACTGTGTGTAAACATTTTAACTGACATTACTTGATGTGAGTCTTCATGAAGTATGTATTTCCATTTGTAAGATGATTATTATGTTTGGGCAATGTCCAGATGTATTTGTTTATTTAACAGTAGAGGTGAACAATTATCTGATATTTCATCGAAATCACAGTATAGACTTCAATTCACAAGGTGCAAAATATGTGTCAAAATAGCATTTTAAATTAAATATTGTGGTGCTTCAAAGATGATTTGGTCTACAAATCATATTCTACAGCTTTAAAGGATAGTGGGCCTAAAAAAGAAAATTATGTCATTAATTACTCCCCCTTGTGTGATTCCATGACCTTTGTTCATCTTCAGAACACAAATTAAGATTTTTTAGATTTAGTCCGAGAGCTCTCAGTCCCTCCATTGAAGCTGTGTGTACGGTATACTGTCCATGTCCAGAAAGGTAAGAAAAACATCATCAAAGAAGTCCATGTGACATCAGAGGGTCTGTTAGAATATTTTGAAGCATCGAAAATACATTTTGGTCCAAAAATAGCAAAAACTCTGACTTTATTCAGCATTGTCTTCTCTTCCGTGTCTGTTGAGAGAGAGTTCAAAACAAAGCAGTTTGTGATATCTGGTTCATGAACGAATCATTCGATGTAACCGGATCTTTTTGAACCAGTTCACCAAATCAAACTGAATCGTTTTAAAAGGTTCACATCTCTAATACGCATTAATCCACAAATGACTTAAGCTGTTCACTTTTTTAATGTGGCTGACACTCCCTCTGAGTTCAAACAAACCAATATCCCTGAGTAATTCATTTACTCAAACAGTACACTGACTGAACTGCTGTGAAGAGAGAACTGAAGATGAACACCGAGTAAGTGTTTTACCTCATTAACTATGTTTTTCATACAATAATATTATGTAATAATGATATTTTTATGCTGTGTGTGCCTAGACAATCTGAAACGTTTCTCACAGATTAAATTTGATGTCAAATCAAACCCAAATCTAAAATAGCAATATCACTTACGTAAGTTCATTGTTTCTTGCATGTCTGTCTTGTGACCAAATTTTGTGATTACATTAAGCATTCATTTAAAAAGTTTTCATAATGTTAATGTATCTGTATATTGGATTTGTGTGATTTTTACACACACACACACAAACGTGTTAGGTGTGTTAAAATACTTTAACTGACAATAAAGATCATTCTGAAGTTATACTGCACTGAGCACTATTGACATTTTTATGGTCTCTGAATAAATGTTTTAAATATATTTTTTTATTGCTTTTTGATTTGGTTCATGAAAATATTTGTATGAAAACTGTCAGCACAAATGACACAAATGTAATTGTGACTCACCAGAGACAGTAAGATTGAATCTGTATGTGGTCAATCTTCTCCCTCTGATGGTCACTTGATAAAGTCTAGAGTCTGTGTTTCTGGTGTTTGTGATGATCAGATCCAGTCTGATGATCCAGCTTCAGTCTGTCTCTGAATCTCCATCAAGAACATCACATGTGGAGAATCTTCCAGTGTCTTTATCAATTTGAGCTATACGAGTCTCTGAGTGTCCACATGTCCAGAATACCTCATCATTTGTCTGTAGTTCAGTGTTAGTCTGTAGAGAGACTGAATCTCCCTCCATCACTGACACTGACTTCACTTCATCTGAATCAGAAACACACCGGAAGAACAAACACAAACAGAGTTTTAATCATCAGTAGGGGTCTTAACATTTCATCCATTGTTATTAAAGACATAGCACTATCTGATCACTTCTGTATTTTCTTTGATATATTGATCTCTGCTACAACTGAATCTAGATCTGTCTCGGTCAGAAGGAGATGCATTAACGAGAACACAAGTGAACTATTTATGGAGGCGATATCTTTAACACCAAGCATTTCTGCAGACTCTGTTGATCTTCTCCTTGATTCCTTCAACTCAAAAGTTAAGAATGTTATTGATGATATTGCTCCAATAATAGTCAGTAAGAAAACAAACAGACAGAAATCAGTTTGGAGAAGATCAACAGCAGTTCAGACTATGAAAAGACAATGCAGAAAAGAAGAAACTTGAAATTCAAGATAGCATCTATAAAGACATCCTTCATGCTTTTAATGTGAAACTAGCCACAGCTAGACAGAATTTCTTCTCAAACCTTATAAACAGTAACTTAAATAACACCCGTACTCTTTTTGTCACTGTTGAGAGACTGATAAACTCCTCAAGTCAGATTCCAGTGAAATATTAAGTTATAAGTGGTAAGTTATAAACAAAACACGTTTAACTTTTGTTGTTGTTTTTACCACTAGCAATGGAGTCATTGTTACACCGCACACTTTATTAATGTCAGGACTGTCATTTTGGTCTGGTTTATTCCTGGTTATGTCAGTATTCCTGACACTGGTGTATATTGTTATTGTGTGAACGTGTGTGTGCTCTCGTCTGTGTGTTGAACTTTCATTTTCTCACAGGACACTCTTGTCGGTCGTGTTCTCGTGTCTGCCCTACGTTTTTTCTTTCTTTTTTTTTCTTTGCTTTATTATTATTCAATAAAGCCCTTTGCTTTCTGTTTGAGTCCTTGCATCATCTTTACTCATGAAATCATTTTATCTTTTATTTTTAGGTAAACCAGCCAATGAAATGCTGGAATGTGATCCTGACTGGGTGCCATCATTTCATTTTGGGAGCACAAAAGTTAAATCAACACACCGGAGTACGAGGAGACTGCAAGCTGTCACAGAGATCATGATGCACCTGCACTACATGTAGCTGGACAGATGATGCTTCACAAATGAATGACGCGGAGTCAGATAACAACTTTGCAGAACAGCAGGGATATCATCTTTGTAGCTGCAGGCATCGTGAAATTAACCGTTTGTTGGAGGAGAACAGGAGACTGAAGGAAGAGCAAGGATGATGCAAAGGTGAAGAACTACACTGGGCTTCTTCAATGTCTTCTCTTCTGATGTGTGCTGACACAGCTTCTCGTCACAGACTGTATCTCACTAAATGTAATTCACCCTAAAGTATCTCATTGGCATTACACCACAAGGATCTCTCTCTTTCATGTGGGGAGGTCATGTCAGTGACAAACATGTGGCTGAGAATAATGGCCTTCTTAATAAACTATTACCTGGAGACTTGGTGTTGGCAGATGGTGGATGTGACAGAGACAGTGTTGGACTCGTGTGTGCAGAAGTGAAAATACCTGCATTCACCAGAGGACGCAGCTGGATGCAGAAGATGTGGAGGAAACACGGCAGATAGATCACCTCAGGGTTCATGTGAAGAGGGTGATATACACGTGTATGTATGTGCATTTATATACATATACAGAAATGTACCTTAAATAAACTACTGTTATTTTGGATGCTATTAATTGTTTTCACAGCCTTACATTAAATGTTGCCTATGCATGAACAGCATTATCATTGTTATGCATATTGCATACCACCTGTTACAACAATAAATGGCCAAATTGATCAATTCTGTATCTCATTATTTGTGCATCACATTGAGGTAAATGTGTACAGTTTACAGTAAGCTATATAAAACCAGTAAAGGGACAGTGTAACACATAAAAGGTAATTAGATAAACAACTATCAAGACCACAGCTAAGACAATAAGTAAAATATTAAATAGAAAAACAATTATTTAATTTATACATAGTGCACTTGTAGTGCTAATACAACAGGAGTAACTTGTAACAACAGTGTAACCTTCAAGTATCAAGAACATAGATAATGCAATAAGTGAAGAAAAAAACGGTAAATGGAAAGACAATTATTAAAACTAATTAATTCAAGACCTTTGAGTGAACAACCATTTTCTGCTCATTGACACAGAAAATCTGAAGCTCCTGCACTCCTCCATATTTGTAAATTGCAGGTGGACCTCGAGAGATTTCACATGTTTTAATTGCTCAGATGTGTAACATTACGCACTGACGCTACAAAGAAGGAAAGAAAATACATCGGGGAAGATTACGAGCGTTAGCTCATTAAGATCATCAGACCAGCCTTCACTGTAAAACCTGACAAGTGACTTAACTCAAACCGTTTGAGGAAACAGATATCATTAAAAACCTGACAAAGTAGAAACTGCTTCTCAGTATGAAACAGCAGTTTCTCTGCATCTGACCACAAAGCACTCCAGTGGGTGGAGAAAACTAAAACACCTCCACCCTGGTCAAAAAGACACAGCAGCACCTTTACTTCTTACGGAGCCTTAAACTGCTCAATGGATCACTGACACCCAGTTAACTTCCATCGAGAACATTTATCAGAAGCACTGTCTGGGCAGGGCAAGAAACATGATCAAGGATGCCTCTCATCTTCACTATGAACTCTTCATCCTCCTTCCATCCGGCAGGAGTTACAGGAGACTACGCTCTCGCACTAGTAGACTCAGAAGAGCTTCTTCCCCGAGACTGTGACACTTCTGAACTCCACAACACCAATCTAACCTGCACCTGCTCTTTTACTGCACTCCTCACAGTACTTCTGTACAGAGCACAGTAAACTATTTCTATAAAAATATCATTGCATTACTGTTATTTTGCATAGAATACATTGTTTAACAATACGTTTGCACACTCAATTCAACTGTATTTATTACCACAGCTCTCACGTTGCTGCTGTTCATAATGTGTATATAATCCTGCACAATATATATAATATATATTAGAATTATAATATTATAATCCCACAGTTACTTTGACAATGCAGTCTCTTCATTATCATAATAAAATACAGAAACACTGCGCAGTTTAAATATGTAGTAAAATCTGTGCCATTAAGTGTTATCACTGTACCACGTGATGTTATCTAAAAACATTTTGTTTTACGTAGATATTTGAACGTGAGTGAAGTACATAATAAATACAAATACATCGCAAATACGGAAACATTTGATTTTGTGTCGAATGAGAGACCCAATGTTGGTTTCAGTTTCGTTTTGTTTTAAATGAATTAGTTTTGGCTTGTCGTCTGTATTGCTATAGCTTCTTATCTTTTTAATTCTTGTTCTTTTCTAAATACTGTTAATTGAAAGGATTGTTGTGGAGTGAGGGGAACTAAAATAGCCTAGATATGTAAACTGTAATCCGGTACTGATTCCAAATTACATGACAAATATTATAGTTAGTAACATAATCCATTACATTACACATTTTAGATAATCTAATCAGACTACTTTTAGATTACTTTTGACCTAACTTGATTTAAATAGGATAATATTCTACCATATTGACATAAAAATACAAAGAGTAATATATACACATATATATAATATATATAATTTCACAAAGCTTGTCCGAACATTCTGTTTTTGCTTCAAATTGGGTTATTATTAAATAAAATTATGTGTATGATTATTATTATTATATAACTAAATGATATGAAATTATATGTATATGAATTATTTAATAAAAATTAAATAACTGTAATAACAGATTTAGGTTAAATAAAGATGTCAGTCTTTTTAGGAAACAAATCAAAGAAAAAAATAAACTAATTCTGTTTCTAAAATTCTGTATGTTGCTCAAAAACAAAATATATATTGTGTCCAGTTTTTTATTATTTTTTTATTTTACCTAGTCATTTAAAAATAACACATTTTTTAAAACAAAAAAATACGATTTCACACATCGTACCTAAACACGCTTGGAGAACATAATTAGAACTAGATACTAAATTAGTTAAAAATGCCTATCCATATACAGCTATGATTCGCGAACCCCAAACTGACTCAAATGATCCGCGATCCCGCTACAAACCGAACTCCCGAACTGACTCAAATGATTCGTGATCCCCAAACTGACTCAAATGATTCGCGAACCCGCTTTGAACTCCCAAACTGACTCAAATGATTCGCGAACCCGCTTTGAACTCCCGATCTGACTCAAATGATTCGCGAACCCGCTTTGAACTCCCAAACTGACTCAAATGATTCGCGATCCCGCTCCGAACTCTCAAACTGACTCAAATGATTCGCGAACCCGCTTTGAACTCCCGATCTGACTCAAATGATTCGCGAACCCGCTTTGAACTCCCAAACTGACGCAAATGATTCGCGATCACCAAACTGACTCAAATGATTCGCGATCCCGCTCCGAACTCCCGACCTGACTCAAATGATTCGCGAACCCGCTTTGAACTCCCAAACTGACTCAAATGATTCGCGATCCCCAAACTGACTCAAATGATTCGCGATCCCACTCCGAACTCCCGAACTGACTCAAATGATCCGCGAACTCGCTCCGAACTCCCGAACTGACTCATGATTCGCAATCATTTCAGAACTGTAACAACAATACTGTGAAACCGTGATATGTTTGCTTAAGGTTATCATACCATCAAAATCTCATACCAGCCCATGACTAATAAATATATATAAATATTGTTGTTATTAACATGAAGTGCATTAAACATTACTTCAAGGTTTCCCAAACTAGGGTTTGTGACTTTAATACAAAGCTAATTAATTAAATCATAAAAAAATCATACATTAAAATAAATAATTTTAAAACCAATCAAAATAAAATAAAATCTTACTAAAAAAGTTTAACATTTCATTTGTTTACCTTGCATGGCATGTGGACATAACCAACATCAGAGAATCATGAACATGCAAATGTGATAATTATTAAAATATATATTTTTGAAATCTCAGGGGTACTTCAAGTAAATATATTTGGTGAAAGAGGATCAGATGACAAAAGTTTGTGAATTTGTGCGTTTTAATGTGTTTGAAAGACAAACGCCTTCCAAATACAAAGTAACACATGGTTAAATAAACTACAGAGTGATGATTCAAATAAAATCAATGTTCATCAGTAGTTGATGCAATGTTGAAACACTTCTTAAACCTGAAATGATTTTTATATATCAATCTTCATATGCTGTCACTGACAATGCAATGCTGCAATTTGGAAATAGTGGAATAACTATTAGGGATTTCACTGTTATCATATTTTTCTGTTTCACCAGTTTTCATATTATAGACAGACTGAGTGCATAAGTCTTTGGTGTTATTTTATATAATAAAAATCCTAATAAATCAGCACATTACATGAGATTAAATAAACCATGTGTATGAGTCCACATTCTGTTGCTTTGTGTTTACTGGTGAAAGAGCAATACCTGAAACACAAAAGTACATTTCTCAAAGAACAACAAACTTTACGATTATAATTTAGAGCAAAAATAATTCTGATGGGTTTAGCCATTATACAACCTGACTAAAATGCTCCTACATTTCGTTTTCTTAAACTTGACTAAACAAAAACAGGACAGGGTTGACTAAATATGATTACTAAAATGTACATTTGAGTAAAACTAAGACTGAATTAAAAATGGCTGCCAAACTTAATCCTGCTGTGTGGTTAATTAATAATAATCTTACTGCTAAAATGTCAAGTTTTCATTGACTAAAACTAGACTAAAATGTTGAGACTTTCAGTCGACTAAAACTAAACAGGATAAGGTTGACTAAATATGATAAAAACTAACAAGGACATTTAACTGGTTCCTTCATTATATTTCTCTACACTTCTTCTAATCTCACACACTATTTAGGATGATAGTATGAACATTGAGACACAGGGCATGTCTTTATAAATGGAGAACTGAATCATTGACTCAAATGATTCAAAATTCACAAA
This sequence comes from Carassius auratus, assembly GCF_003368295.1. NCBI lineage: Eukaryota > Metazoa > Chordata > Actinopteri > Cypriniformes > Cyprinidae > Carassius > Carassius auratus. Next base: position 33,709,584 of record NC_039264.1, read on the forward strand.
CACAAATCCTTCAGTAACGAAACACTGCTGTGTGTTGCTCAGAGAAGCGTTTGGAAGCGTTTTCATTAACCAAATGGAGCAAAAACAGTCAACTTTGACAATATATCAAATATTGAACTAAAATGTATATGAACTACTCGTTTAACTCTTTAAAATGTCAAATTTTCAATCGTGGTTTCCAGGGAAAACTTCACTCTCTTGGTCGTGTCATGTTGCTTAACTGGGCTGTATGTTATAAATATAAGAACTAAGTTACATTTGTATGTTTCTTCTGTGTGCAGTTGTGTTCATTTGTTTTGATTTCTCCAGGAGATTCTCTCTCAGACAGACTTTATATATATATATATATACAAACATTTTTGAGCCTCATTACTGAAGGATGAAGAGTAAACACAAGCTGTTTGTTCTTCAGTGTGTTTGGTTCTGCAGGGTTCTAGATCTCTCATGTTCTCTCTGTCCTTCAGTAAACTCTGTCTCTGCAGATTTATCTTCTTCATGATGATTTGATGCTCGTCTTCACTTGTACGTACTTGTGAGCTTAAAAAATAATAATCAATAAGTCCATTATCTATTATTATTCTTCATCATCTCTTTCATTAATATACAGACAGATAAATATATAAAAAAATATAAATAATAATAAAAAATAATACTCATGCGGCGCAATTAAGAAAGTACAGCACCTTTAGAAATATATTAACTGAGAAAAACCAAATAAATAAAAATGCTGACTTCTTTTACCTGCTGTACATATAATGGGAACATTTCTGTTATTATGCATTAGCTATTTATGCTTTATGTTTCATGTATACAAGTTAGTCTATATTTAAAACAGTTTAATAATACTTAATAATTTACTTACAGACAAGTAAACTTTTCACTTGTTTTTAACTGTATGTAGCATTTTATTACGTGAAAATATAAAAGTGTTCAAAAGACTAAATGTGTTTGAGTATTTAGAGGAGAGTGAAAGACACAAATGCTGTTAACTTGTGAAAATGTTTAGTTGATTTGATGAAGGAGAGACTCCATCCACAGAACAAAGACTATATACTGGATATCTGTACATTAACAACAGACACACAACTAAATATAAAGTAAAATATAATAATAATGTGTAGAAAACATGAGATAAGTTTCACACATTGTAGATTTACTTTATATCTTTTGACACATTTAAGTGCTGCACTTGACAATCACATTGAAACATTTTAATCATTATGAATGAGTTTAATAGAAATATTATTAAACTGAAGACAGACAGACTCATCTGAGCTTCTTCCTCCTCTGTTCCAGCTTTACATTAAACACAATGATCATCTGCTTGAATACTAAAGCAACATTAATCATTCAATATCATGTTTCTAACACACATGCTGCATTATTTGATTGTAAAGTCTGAGTCTCTTCACCTGTATGGATCACATTTACACATTTATCACACATTTATTTCTCCTCATAGACACAGTAGTGAAGCTCTTCTGTGGATCTTCAGCTGATGTTTACTGCTCCTCTCAAGAACACTTCACTTTATGAGATACAGCATTTATCAGCTTCTGGTGACTGAACTCTATCAGGAATTAATCTTCATCAACACTGTCAAGGCAGAACAGAAAATAAAATCATCAAAGTACAAAATAGTTACTATCATATGTTTCATTCTTCATATGTTTGTGTCTCTATTGAGTCGATATAAAGAGAAACACACACTAACGAGTTTACACCAAATATAATAAATGACAAGGAACAAACACAAATGTGATTTAGTCTTAAAACACAAATCTTTCAGTTAAATGTGTCACTAGTTAAAGCTGTTTGTCTCTAGTTTAAACATGTTTGTATTGGTCTCAGTAAATAAGTGAAATGATTGCACAGCTCGCTGGAATACTGGATTCTGATTGGTCAGTGGTGACATTCGGAGGTGTGTTATTCATTAGGTGTGTGTCATTAGCAGCAGAATAACACACAGTCATACGGTATTTGAGTCGGGCGTTTCTTTGACTTCTCTCGTATCACAGCACCGCGCTCTCACTCGTTTCATTCAAACACAACTGCTATTAGCTTGTGCCTCAGTTACTGACTGGATTTACCCTCAAACCAAACCGCAGGAGATTCCTGTTAATACTAGACTTGAGGAGACATTGTTCAAAGTGTGTCTTGTTGTTCAAGTTGTTGCTAACTGAGCAGAAGTGTTTAGCTGAATCTAAATTGTGTCTAATTCTTCACTTGTGTGTCAAGAAAGCATATAATAAGTGTGATAATGCAGATGCAGCCGGATGTTATCACAGAATAAGTCTCTTCAGGAGGACACAAGTCCTGATCACCCTGTCGGGTTTATTCTGTGATAACAAGCGGCTGGAGCTACATTATCTCTTACAGAAAGTAAGTGTAAAGTAATGTGACGTGTTGCTTGTCAAAGTAAAAACACACAAGAGACAGAGACATTGATCATGTGATGCTGGACGACTGTGAGCTGAAGCTGAATCTGCTCTGATTTTACCAGCGTTTTCCTACAATCTGAACAAATCTATTTCAAACTCGAATGATTCACTATTACTGATCTCATTAATAAAGCAGCTGTTGCTGTAGAAAGCTGTGACAGTCTGCTTTTCTTCTCTTTCCTCCTTTGTGTTCAACATTTTTATCAACTTTACATTTCATTCTGACACAAACCCTTTGAAATAAAGCTTGATGATCATTTGATAAACTCTTTTCACTAATATTTGAAAGTATATATTTGTTCACATATCAGAGGTAAATGAATCTCTTTAATATCACAAAGTGAAGTTTACTCACCTCAGTTCACAGTTTGAGTCTCGTAGCACATCAATGAGCTTCTGCTTTGAGTCTCCAATCTTATTAACACTCAGATCAAGCTCTTTTAGAAACTGCAGAGCTTTTGTGTTTGTCAAAGACTGAGTTAAAGAAGAAACATCTGTAATGCCACAGTCATAAAGACTAGAAAGAGACAAACAGAGGAAGAGAGATCATCTTACAAACAAATCATTAAGATGAAGAATCTTTCACAAATATAATGTGAACACATTCATCATGAGATATTGAGTATAAAGTGTTTTGTTGAACTCTTATGTGCTGTTCGTTTGGGGACGACACTGGTGCTGTTTGGGCTCTCCAGAGAACACAGCCAACAAAACGACATTTTGTTACAAATGTAATTTTACTAATGTTTTTAATCCACATTTGTGTAATTCTTTAAGGATTTATGATATTTTGTAAATGTATAAAATGTATTAATTAAAAAAATATTTTTAAAATAGTTTTTTATATAAAAAGAATATAATTTTATATATAAAGAATAGCACCAAATGTTGACAACCGTACAAAGTCTCATGTCATTTAGATAAAGGGAACATTAGTTTTTATGTCAGCAAACATCATTTGGGGTCTCAAAAGACCTTGAACAGCACATAAGAGTTAAACAAAGTGATTTTCATCATTTTGATTCTTGTCTGTGAATGTTACTGACCTCAATCTCTCCAGTTTACAGCGTGAATCCTTCAGTACGTCACATAAGTGATTCAGTCCTGTGTTTTTTATTTGATTCCAGCTCAGGTTCAGTTCTCTCAGGTGTGATGGGTTTGATTTCAGAGCTGAAGTCAGGATGAGACACTGTTTCTCTGTAATACTGCATCCACTCAGACTGAAGACAGAAAGAGAAAACACAATGAATCAGACACGTTATGTTCATGTGTGAGTTAAATTATTTATGAGTAAACATCATACAGTGTAATAATTAAAACATTGCCAAAAACCTTATATGACCATAAACAAAAACAGAAGAAAAAAGATTAAAGTAGATTAAGATACAAGATCAACTACAGAACTACTTAAAAATAACATTAAAACTGTGTGTGTTCACGGTGTGTGTGTGTGTGTGTTCATGGTATGTGTGTGTGTGTGTTAAATGCAGATCACATGTTCAGAGTATGGGACACTATATTTGGCCACACGTCACATCCTTTCCTTTTCTTTTCCTGAAAGTAAACAGTAATCTTTAATCTGACTGTAACTGCTGTAGAGTATAATGATACTAACTCTAGTTTCTCCAGCTTGAATTGTGTGTTCATCAGTAGATCACTGAGGTGTTTCACTCCAGAGTCTCCTAGTAGTTCATTCCCGCTCAGGTTCAGTTCTCTCAGGTGTGATGGGTTTGATTTCAGAGCTGAAGTCAGGATGAGACACTGTTTCTCTGTAATACTGCATTCACACAGACTGAAGACAGAAAGAGAAAACACAATGAATCAGACACGTTATGTTCATGAAGTCACAGCAGAACAACCTTCATCTGTCAAATCACAGCATCTTAATCTACACTGAGAGAAAGAGAGAAGATAGAAGAAAACTATTTAAGAAAGTCAAAATGTCTTGATAAAACAAAAAACAGAGGAAGAGTGTCTGAACATCTTTGGATAATTTTCCACAATTTGGTCTTCAAAACAGAAAAACTAATAAGTTGTTCATTTAATCAAATAATTGACACTTCTCATGATTTATGTATAATTTCTGCTGATTCTTGATAGAAATACAATAAAGTTTTAATTCCTAACAACCTTGTGTGAAAGGTGTTAAAATCTTTCATATCTTTTTATGTCTATCATATAATTCTTATTTCATCTCAATGAATCGGACACGTTTTGTTCATGTGTAAGTTAAATTAATTTTGAGTAAACATCATACAGTGCAAAAAAAAAAACTGTCATGATCCTGGTTCCCTTTCCCCTTTTTCCCCTCCCCTCTCTGACGCTTTTTCTTCTCTTCTCCTACTTTGCACTAATCTATCTTCTCTCGTTAATCTCCTTCAGCTGCTCCTCATTGCGCTACTCTTTGCGCTTGGCTTCCCGCACCTGTTTCCTCTTCTCCTCTGATTAACACTCCTACTTCTTTCCCTTTCCTCCCTACCTGCCTTGCCAGATTATTCCTCTAAGATACGCTAAACTGGTTTGTCTTATCCCCTGTCGTTTGTCCCAGTCTTAGTCCTGTTTGTTCGGGGTGCTGTGAGTGTGAGCCTGGAAGTTTCGCCGCTGCTCGTCTCCTGACCTGCCGATCTCTCTCTCTACTGTGAGGTTGCGGAGCTGTCCACCGTACTGAATCCGCCTGGGCGGCCGGTGGCTTTTGCTTTCCCCTTTTGAACAAGGACGAGTTTTGGTTCCAGTTTTTCCCTTTGGGATTTTTTCTGTTTGCATTCCCTACTATTCTCAAGCTCCTGTGTTTTGATCATTAAAGACAGTATTTGCTCCGCGAATTGCTCTCTCTGGTCCTCTTTCCACACGACAAAAACGTTCCTACACCTTGAATACAAAATAAATATTTACACAGTCATAAACTAAAACTAAAACAAAACTAGGATTTGAGGATATTAGTTACATTTCAAGTCTGGAGAATCTTTAGTCAGGACAAAACAAAAAAAAAAGGTTTGTGATTTGTGATGTAATTAAGATACAAGATCAACTACAGAACACTTTACAATAAAATATATATAGTTTAAATGTAACAAATCAAGAAAATTCAAATTTACTTCAAGACAATTTAAGATTGTAGTTTACAGTCAACAAGTACATTTTGTGATCAGATTCAGTTCTTTTGTGAAACAGTTTTTTTTTTTTCTTTAATGCCGGTCAGGAATTAATTTCTGATGAACAGATGATAATTGTTTGTTATTGCTGTGATCTCATGAGACTGACAGGTTTTCCCTCCTTCACATCATCAGACGAGAGAAGAGATGTGTTTATGAGAGAAAGTGATAGTTATTTTCATTAAAGATCACAAGGATACATTCATTTTTGGAAATAAATTATGTACTCTGATAAATCAATCTTAATGTAAGTGCTGTAGAGTATAATGATACTAACTCTAGTTTCTCCAGCTTGAATTGTGTGTTCATCAGTAGATCACTGAGGTGTTTCACTCCAGAGTCTCCTAGTAGTTTATTCCAGCTCAGGTTCAGTTCTCTCAGGTGTGATGGGTTTGATTTCAGAGCTGAAGTCAGGATGAGACACTGTTCCTCTGTAATACTGCATCCCCACAGACTGAAGACAGAAAGAGAAAACACAATGAATCAGACACGTTATGTTCATGTGTGAGTAATTCATCATGTGTTAACACCATATGGTGCAATAATTAATAAAACATTGCCAAAAACCTTATTATATGACCATAAACAAAAACAGAAGAAAAAAGATTAAAGTAGATTAAGATCAGGGCCGGATTAACCATACGGGCAACTGGGCAATTGCCCAGGGGCCCAAGACCTCTAAAGGGGCCAGGGCAGCAAGGGCACGAGCAAAATACTGTATCTGGTAATCTCCCGCTTTATATTAACAAACTGTCAACACGGGCTTTTGCGCTGCACAGAGAGACGTTGCGCTGCCTATGACTTTGAACGTGAGTTGAGAGCGGTTGAAAGTCACTCTCATGCGGACTGACCAATGAAGAGAGGGCCTCAAGTTAAGACCCTCTCCTCATTGGTCAGTCCGCATGAGGTGGGTCATGTTACGCCGAGCGGGTTACGTCAGGCGTTGCTACAACAGAAAAAAATCTGACATGGAGAAGCTAAGTGGGAGCGCAAAGCGGAAATTAAAAAAGGAAAGGACATCAGAAACGCAGAAAATTTTAAGTATATACCTAAAATAGGTAATGTTGCCGACAGTTCTGCTAAATCAGCTTCCGTCAACGACGAGGGCAACTCAGGTAGCCAGGACTTTTCTACACCGCCAGCTTACGTTTACAGCCCCGAGAGCGAAGAGCATTTCAAATTCAAACATGCACTTCGTCATTATTTAGGACTAAAATTGTGTGTTTTGCCAGATTATGTAGCATTTATTTCTGTCTTGTCTTCTTCAGAGAAATTGACAGATTTCTAAATGTTTATGTAGCACTAAAATGTTTAACTGGTTAATTGTGCTGTGAAATGTTGTTCTATTTTAAAACAAGTTAAAATGAGCTTAGGATAAAAATGTTTATGAGCAGATAATAGTGATACTGCATTTTATTTATTTATTTTTTCCTTGAGGTGCCAGCTTCATTAAAATGCTGTAAATTGTTGTGGAGTGATAACTGGCAGATTTCAAATTGTTTGTGTTGGACTAATAACTTGATTGCCTTGTTGAATTCTGAGGAAACAGGGTCACCCTGTCAGGGTGATTTCTGCTTAAAATGAGCTGAGGACCAAAATGTTTCTTGATGTGTTGTCTGTGGTCTGCTGTTATAGCTCTATCAATTCAATATATTTCTATTGGGAATAAATGTTGTTAAATAAACAATGGTTTGAAAGTGGTTGCTTATTTATTCATTTTTGTGAAAATGGAGAATATTTCCCTCCCTCTCAATGTAGTGGTCAATTTTACCAGATTATACAGATGCTGATGTGTTTTGTTTTCATAGCATCATATGTGAGTGAATGTCTTTGATAGGCGACATAGTAGTGCATTTGTAGTTCTATGAGCATTTAAATATTTGTAAATCAAAATACACCTGATGACAGTTAGTGTTGTGTCAATTCATGGTTACAAGTTGTACTGAGCACTCCAGCCTAGATTCACCCAGGATACTTAGAGCACTCCCAAACTGAAGGGGGCAACCATACAACAGTGACAGGAAAAAGTGACAGGAGGTGGAACCAATTTCTCGGAAGTGCTCTTGGGACTATATTTACCGGCGCACCCACAGGGAGTGCATGGCATTGAAATGTTTGGTAAGAGCTCAGTTGGCCCTCTCACCCGTTCCTGGAAAAAGATACCCTAACCACAGCTCTTGATCATCCAAAGACGCAACTGGTAGGACAGAATGTGATTGTGTTTGAATGTGTGGAGTTCAGACTATATGATTTTTGCTTGGTTGTAATGTGCAATTTAAATTAAATAGCGAAGACTTTATTATGTGAATGTAGAACTTGGCAGAAGTAACGTTACTCTAAGCATGTGTATTGTTTAAATTATATAAGTTTAATTATGGGATTGCTATTTTAATTAACTATTAGAGATCCTAGGTTAATCAAAATTACTTTGTCTGGTTTGGTTTGAGGATTCTGTAACATCTATTTATTATTACTTTGAGAAAGTGGTATTGAGATTTATTTGTGATTTATTTGTAATTAATTTATGGTTTTGGTTTGTGTATCTTAAAGGTTATCAACCTATTCTGTTCCAACCCAATCTATCAAACCATCTTTAAGAAAATAAAAGAAAAGAAAGTGAACAGTTTTGAGTTGTCCTTTGCGTTCATCGGAGATAAAGCCGTTTTCAAGTTTGGGCAAAGCTGTGGTCCGTCATCAAACACACAGAACTTGACAGTTGATAACCAGCGTGGCAGTGAGAACAAGGATCAAAGGCCTGAAGTCAAGCTGTCGACGCAAAGGGAGAATTGACTGGAAACTCTTCACCATGGCACAGGAAACTCTTGGGAAAACAGTCAAGCAACTGAAGCAAGAGCGGACCTTAGCTAAATCTGCTTTCACCAAGCAAGCAAACTACCTGAGCAGAGCTGCAGATGGTATGATTAAGGATGAACTACAAGAGGAGTTCAGCAAGCTCAGTTCCCTGGCAAGGTATGTTAGTGATTCAAATGATGACTACAGGGCTGGCCTACTGGCTGAAGCGGGAACTGAGGAAGGTAAAGAAGTCAAGCTCGACAAGCACCAGCAGGCTGAGCTTGAAAGGACAATGGAAGAGTGCGACATGAGACTGGGTGAAATCCGTAAAGCAGTTCAATCCAACCTCTGGTCAAGATATGGTAAAGAGGAGGTAGACTTTGCAATCCAAGAAGCGGGAAAAGCTTGTGACAGAGCCCAAACAAGCCCCATCACTGCTATCAATAGAGATGGCTATGAACTGCAGCTGGAAAGAGTGAGGAAGCTAATTCATGATGCAACTGTAAGCCTGAAAGACTGGGAAAAATGGATCTCACATGATCAGACAGCACACTGGAAAGGCAGGTTAAAAGACCTGAGAATATTCGGCAGCAACCTCGAGGCCAGAAGAGCAGAATTCCTCACTGCACAAAAAATTGCAGAAGAGGAAAGAAGAGGTCCAGAGCCTCAACCAACAGCAGTTCCACAACCAGTGGTAAGAATAAAGCCAACTAGTCTACCTAAATTCACTGGATTTAAGAGGAATTTCCATCGATGGAAGAGAGACTGGGAAAATCTGCAAAAGCAGGGAGAGCCGACTGGCTCAGTGGAAGTGAAGAAGTTCCAACTCCTTGACAGTGTGGACGAGAGAATATGTAGAGACCTGCGCCTGCCAACATACAACAGTGCTGATGAAATATTTAGAGTACTTCAAAACCGGTATGGAGATAAATCAACAATTGCCTTGGAGATAATTGAGGACCTAGAGAGGATCCCTCCTTTAAAGCCACACCAGCCAAGGAAGGTAATTGACCTAATTCAAGCTGTGGAAAAGGCCCTGAATGACCTCACGGAGCTCGAAAGTACTGGAGCCATAAAAAATCCCCTTGTGATCCGATCCATAGAGAGCAAGCTGCCAGATAATATAAAGAGGGACTGGCTGACATTCATGGTCAATCCAAGAAATGGAGTCCACACTTGACAATCACTTTGACATCCTTCTAACATTCTTAAAGACACAAGAGGACATTCTAGAGAAACTAGACCAATTGGGTGTTGGTGAAAAACCTGAAAAGAAAGCCACGTACCTGGAGAAAAGGTATGCCTCCACAAAGTCAACGAGGAAAGGAGGATGTGTTGTCTGTGGAGATGAAAAGCACCGTGAGAAGATATTCTTTTGTAAGCAGTTCAAAGAACTAAAGCCTGGTGAGAAACTGAATGCTGTCGAAAGGCTGGGAGCATGCAGAAGATGCCTCAGATGTCATGCAGAGGATGATGAATGTACGGACACATACCTGTGCAGGAACAGAGACTGCAGGAGAGGAAGCTCTTCAGATCACCATTTCTTTCTCTGCCTGAAAGGAGGATTCAAGGGGAAAGAATCTGTGAAAGTGGGAAAACCCAGCACTAGGAGGCAAACGTTCACAGAGGAGCAAGAGGAATTAATATCTGAGCTTACCCCGGATATGGCAGAAAATTCAGGAGAGCCTTCACCAATATGGCTGCAAAATCACACTGCACTGGAAGAAGCCTTCCTGGAGTGATGGACTCAAGCACACGTGAGTTACCAGTTATTCTTATGCTTCTCGAAGTAACCACCAACGCAGGACAGAAAATTGAACTCTCATTGACTTAGCATCAGATACCAACTACATCACTCATATAGCTGCCAGGAGACTGAAGCTTCAAAGTGAAAAGATCACACTTGTCGTCCATGGAGTTGGAGGTATGGCCATGAAGGTAAAGACTAAAAGATACTTACTCAAGGTAAGAGTCAAGACACCTAGAGGCACGGAGAAAGCTCATGAGCTGAATCTGTTATGGGTTGGATGAGATTGCAAAAGTTCACAGAGTAATCAAAGCGCAGCAACTCAAGAAGTTCTTCCCCGATTCCAACCTGGAAGATCTTCACAGACCAGAACACGTGGAGCTTCTCATAAGCCACCGTGAAGGAAGACTTGCTCCACAGAGAGTAAAGGTAGTAGGAGATCTTGTCCTGTGGGAAAGCCCTTTAGGAAAGACCGTTGGCGGAGCACATCCAGACCTCTGTGAAGTAGTGGACATGGCCTTGCACAATTCTGAGACTCACTTTGCACGATCGATGAGAATCACAGCAGTGAAGTATCAAGAAATTGCTGGGATGCAGGAATCTAGAGCTGAAACCAAAACCACTGTTATTGGCAGAGAGTTCTTGGACTGGTGGAAGTGGGACAGCATTGGTGCGGCCTGCGAACCCATGTGTGGAGGATGCCGGTGTGGTAACTGTCAACCAGGAGGCAAAGACATGACTCTGAGTGAAGAAAGAGAGCTTGAGATGATCAGGCAAGGGCCTCAGTTATATGAAGTCAGATGCGCATAGTCAGGAGCCTCATTGGGACGCAAAATACCCCTGGATTGAGGATCCAAGTTCCCTCCCCAACAACAGAATCGCAGTGGAAGCCACATTTCTGAGGATGGGAGAAACAGCTCAAGAAAGAACCAGAGTGGCGTGCAGCATACACAACTCAAGTCCACGAGATGGTGGAAAGGAAGGCAGCAAAGAAACTCACTAGAGAGACCATTGCTGACTGGAAAGGGCCAGTATGGTACGTCAGTCATTTGGTGGCGCCAAACCCACACTCTGTAACAACACCTGTCCGACTGGTATGGAACAGCAGCCAGAAGTTTAGAGGAATCAGCATGAATGACCTTCTCCTGAAAGGGCCTGATGTACTTAATCCCATCGAGCAGTGCTACTAAGGTTCAGGAGAGGAGTCCATGCTGCCCTCGCGACATCAAGAAGATGTACAATTCTGTGTGGGCTTGAAGACCTGGAGATGCACCTCCATCGATTTCTCTGGAGAAACAGTGAAGATGAAGAAATTGAGGAATATGCCATCACCAGGGTCAACATTGGCGATCGACCAGCAGGGTGCATAGCACAACTGGCCATGAGAGAGACAGCAAAGCTGCCAATGTTCACTCATCTGAAGGAGGAACGGAGAGTCATTGAAGAGGATTCCTATGTAGATGATATCCTGACATCCATAATGACCTGGAAAAGCTAGATGAAACCACCAAAGGAGTCGAAGAAATTCTGAAGGCAGGTGGATTCTTCCTCAAGCCGTGGGTCCGATCAGGCCAAAGTGGGAGGCAGACGTCTACATCCGAACATCCAGCATCGTCAGATGAAGTCCTCATTCTCCCCAACCAAATGAGAGAAGGAGACAACAAAGCCCTTGGAGTTGGTTACCTGGTTGAACCAGACAAACTGTATCTTATGACCTCGATAAACTTCTCAAAGAGAAAAAAGAAGATGAGAATCAGCCAAAATCTTGTCGGAGAAGAGGTAAGAAGAAAAACTCCAAACCCACTGACTAGAAGACAATTGCTTAGCCAAGTAGCTAGTTTGTATGACCCAATAGGCCTTGCAACACCGGCCAAACAGAAAGGAGCCATTCTAGTCAGAAAGGCATTTCAAGAAGCTGGAGGCAAAACTCTAACACGAGACACATGGGACACACCTCTGTCTGAAAGACTTAGAGAAGAAGCCATCCACCTTTTGAGGAATACACACGCCTCAACCAAATTACCTTCCATAGAAGCCTAACACCAGTCAAAAGGATTGGAGAACCCTGGGGAATAACATTCTCAGATGGGAGCGACCAGAGCTATGGAGCTGTTGCATACTTCAGGTGGGAGACTGAGCAAGGCATCCTGGTCCGGCTTGTTGAGTCCAAAGCCAAGCTCACACCACTTGACCAAAAGGGAGAACCAGTGAAGGCTGAGGTATGTGGTGCTGTGTTCGCTGCAAGACTCAGGAAATACATTGAAAAGCACAGTCGGATGCAAGTTGATCGTTGGATCCATCTGTTGGACAGTCAAACTGTGCTGGGTGCAATCCAAAGGGACAGTTATGGGTACCAGACCTTTTTTGCGAACAGAGTAGGAGAGATCCAGAAATCCACATCAGTTGAAGACTGGAGATGGATTCCAGGTGAACAAAACATTGCTGACCTCACAACAAGAGGAGCAACCCCAGAAGACCTTAAAGAGAACTCTGTGTGGCAAAATGGCCCAGAGTTTCTGAAACGACCAGTGGAGGAGTGGCCGACAAAGTCAGCCAAAGATGTCGCTGCAGATGCCAAAGAAGGTATAAACAAGCTCCAAAGGAAATGTTTTTACAGCAGCACTGACCCGAGCACAGGTTGAAAAAAACCAACATGCTCCACCTGCCACTGGCAATGCAAATGTCTCCAACCTCTGACCAAAACAAGGACCTGCAAAGCAGCCCTAGCAGAAAAGGGCACCAAATCCAAGTCCGGAGGCCACCTTCTGGTTCTTCAGTGGGGAAAATCCTTAACATCAGTAAGTTCAGCAGTTTAACCAGGTTGATGAGAGTCATTGCCTGGGTGTGGAGAGCTGCCACAAAGTGGAAAGAAATGCTGGCCAAGACCTCAACCACAGGCAAGTCAAAGAGGAAGGAGATTCCTTCAGCTCTTGAGATCAAGTCCAGAGTCAAGGAAGCTACACTTACCATCATGGAGTGTGAAGATGCACTCAGGGATCTCTTCCTTGCAGCTCAAAAGGAGGTAACCTTGCCAGACACCACACTCAGCAGACTTGCTGTGGTCAAAGAGGAAGCACTGGACTTTTGCTCTGTGGAGGAAGATTCCAAATCTTTAATGAAGAAAAAACTGCAGTACCCAATCTTGCCCTGCACATCCTGGGTATCCACTCTTCTAGCTCAAGAAGCCCACAAGGCAAATCATGAGGAAATCGCAGGCACACTCCTCCGGATGAGAAGGAAAGCATGGGTGGTAAGAGGCCGGAAATTAGCTCAGAAGATCGTTGATAATTGTGTGACATGCAGGAGACTTAGGGCCCGAAGGTGCCAACAGATTATGAGTGACTCTCCATCGGAACGAATAACACCAGCCAATCCATTTGAATACACGACAGTGGACTTATTGGACCTTACGAAGTGAAGGATGAGGTGAGAAAGAAGGTGAAACTCAAAGTGTGGGGAATTGTCTTCTGTTGCATGGCGTCTAGAGCTATGCACACAGACCTTGTCAGTGACCAGTCAGCTGAAGGCTTCCTGTTAGCCTACCAAGATTACAGCACTGAAGAGGACATCCGAGGAAATTGTGGTCGGATCCTGGAAAGAACTTGTCGGAGCCAGACCTGCCCTCAAAGAGCTCTACATGTTTTGGACCGACTGGAGAAATCAAAGCTTGAGTATGAAGCCTCCAAGCATGGCACAGAATGGAACTGGAGGATCCATCCAGCAGACTCACCTCACAGGAACGGAGCTGCTGAAGCTGCTGTCCGGACTGTGAAGCGGGCTTTGCACAATCTGGGGGGTAATGGAGTCTTCACATGGGGTGAGTTTCAGACTTTCCTTTATATGGCTTCCAACCTCGCCAATGAACGACCTATTGATGCCAGGACTCAGAGCCGGGAGGACTGTGTAGAATACATTAGCCCAAATTCACTTCTGCTTGGAAGAACTGGACCCAGAGGAGATCCAGGGACCTTTGACTTTGAAGGCTACTCTTACAAGAGATTAAGAAACATCCAAGCTGAAGTTGACCGGTTTTGGAGGAAATGGAGCCAGTTAGCCGGACCAAACCTGTTTGTCCGGACTAAGTGGCACACAGCTCACAGGAATGTGGCAATTGGAGATGTCATCTGGCTGGCTGACCAGAATGCCTTGAGAGGTCAGTTCAGGCTTGCCAGAGTTATTGACGTCAATACTGACAGAAAGGGAATTGTGAGGGATGTATATCTCCGATCCTTCCCCAGCTACCCAGTTGCAACTGTGAAGCCCACTAAAAAGGGGAAAAAACACTCAACCAAGATACCTGCAACAGTTCTTCACAGGGATGTCAGACGAATAGTTGTCCTGCTTCCAGTAGAAGAACAGCAGCAGCAACAGGATCAAAAAATAGAGTAACTAAATCCAACATATCACAGTACTGGTGTGACCTCCTTGGGTTGAAGAACCAGGAGGTCAAGTGGGAGGTGTTGTGTCAATTCATGGTTACAAGTTGTACTGAGCACTCCAGCCTAGATTCACCCAGGATACTTAGAGCACTCCCAAACTGAAGGGGGCAACCATACAACAGTGACGGAAAAAGTGACAGGAGGTGGAACCAATTTCTCGGAAGTGCTCTTGGG
>NC_039264.1:34024429-34201929 GCF_003368295.1 Carassius auratus
GGATCCAGAACACCTGAGAAGAGATGATGCTGAGCCTCAGAGGACCTCAGATGATGCTAACCCTGAATCAACAAACAGAACTAACAAATACTGCTACAAGTGTTACTGCATCATATAATAATTATTAATAAATATGAATAATGTTCATTGTTTGCCTGACTACGTCTTGTATTAATTTTTCTAAAAATCCTGTCATACGTGCACAAACTGACAGTCACCACTTATAAGCTTTTACTAAATATTGTAGTAACATAATTTTCTGTAAAGTTGCTTTGTAACTATTTGTATTGTAAAAATACAAAATAAAATAAAAATAAAAAAACAAATAAACTTGAATTGAAAAGAAACCCACCCTCAACCCATCTCTTTTAGAGAACTACAGACCAGTTTTCCTTCTTCCTTTTAATTGCAAAAACATTTGAACGAGCTGTGTTCAACCAAGTCTCCACATTTCTCACACATAACACCCTCTTTGACAGCAACAAATCTGGCTTCAGAAGTGGACATTCAATTGAGACTGCCTTGCTCTCAGTTGTTGAAGCTCTAAGACTGGCAAGAGCGGAATCCAAATCTTCAGTACTTATTCTGCTTGATCTGCCCACTGCTTTTGACACGGTTAACCACCAGATCCTCCTATCTACCATACTGGCAAAAGGCATCTCAGAAACCACACTTCAATGGTTTGAGTCGTACCTATCAGATAGGTCCTTTAAAGTAGTTTGGAGAGGTGAGGGGTCCAAGTCACATCATCTAACTACTGGGTTGCCTCCAGGCTCAGTTTTTGGACCACTTCTCTTCTCTGTCTACATGGCATCATTAGGGGTTCTGTCATTCAGAAACATGGCTTTTCATACCACTGCTATGCTGATGACACTCAACTCTACCTCTCATTCCATCCTGATGATCCGACGGTAGCTATTCGCATCTCAGCTTGTCTAACAGACATTTCTTCCTGGATGATGGACCATCACCTTCAACTCAACCTTGCCAAGACCGAACTGCTTGTGATTCCAGCAAACCCATCTTTCATCACAATTTCACCATCAAGTTAGGCACATCAACCATAACTCCTTCAAAACCAGCTAGAAGCCTTGGAGTTATGATTAATGATCAGCTGACTTTCTCAGACCACATTGCTAAAACTGTCCGATCCTGCAGATGTGCTTTATTCAACATCAAGAAGATCAAGCCCTTTCTTTCGGAACATGCTGCACAACTCCTTGTTCAAGCTCTTGTTCTGTCCAGGCTGGACTATTGCAATGCCCTCTTGGCAGGTCTTCCAGCCAGTTCTATCAAACCTTTACAATTAATCCAAAACATGGCAGCAAGATTAATTTTTGATTATTTTTGCTGCTGAACACAAAGGAAGATATTTCAAAGAATGTTTATTACCAAGCAAATCTTGGGTTCCAAGATATTGTCACAATCATCAGCTGTAGTGCCCATGAACTCCAGTAGAGGGCACTCCACTCAGGGCTCTTGTATTTGTTGAAGTGATGTGTGGGTTGATCCAAAATGAGCCGTTACGAGTCATCAAAAAATATTTTTAATAATATTCGGGTCGCAGACGATCGAGTCGTTTGAAATAAAGATGCTAATTAATCCTTTGTAATTTATATAGCCTTGTACTAGACACAATTTTGAAATACATAGCCCTACACTTTATTGGCTAAATAACTGGAGGCGACAACAGAAAAGGTGAAGACTGGGGAGCAACAGCGCTGTTTTTGGTAAAACATGATTTTGACGACTTCATTAAGTTTTGTTTTATAGAAAACTCTTTTTAAAAGATTTTTGTTTTTGTATAAATTGTACCTTGATTTTGATCAATGTTTTATCAATCAGTTGCCAGTATTTAATAAATAAGAAGCAAATATATAGCAGACAATGTAATGAGGCACAAGCACAATCACTTGCATTGCATGTGAACTGGAGGGCGCCGAAACTCAGCTTGTGCCTCGCAGAATTGACAAATATAGGCTATATATTACAGAAAGCTTGAAATGTCTACTTTTAAATAGGGATGCACCAAATCCAAGATTCGGATTCGGCCGAATACTGGGCTTTTTGACGGGGTTCGGTTTTGGCCGAATCGTAGTTTTTTTTTTCACCGAACCTAACCCTAGGCTGCGCTACGCTGGTCGACGTCACGCGGCCGTTGATTGCGTGAAGGTGTTTATATGAGGAGGAACAAGGCCCGACAGTTCGCTCCAAACTAAACTGTTCAGGAATCTTGAGCAGATGGAACAATTTATACCATAGCAATACAGAGCCAGCCAGTCACATCGGGTGCTGACGTGGAGATAAGCGTTTTTTTTTCGGTGAGCCTTTGATTCCTCTTAGAGAGGATCCTCTTCGGTGGTGGAAGACAAACCAGCAGCGATTTCCACTGCTGGATAAAATAGCAAAAATCTACCTCTGTGCCCAGTTAAAGACTTTTCAGTACTGCTGGGGACATTCGTTCCCACACTCGCAACTGGCTGTCACATGTAGTGTGACAGCTCTGCTGTTAATGCAGAGCGTCTTGTTTTTTTATGAAACTCATTTCATGTGAAAGATTAGAGGTTTTACGTTAATTTAATTATGATGCAGCAGATGTGTGTGATCTTCCGTAATATTTTTCGGAATATTTGGCTACTGTTCTAATCGTAGCCTATCCTACTGTTATAAACGAAAACTAAACAGGCTGCTATACATGTTTATTGAGTTAATGTTCAATAACATTAATTTTAGTTAAGTCACCAAACATATTCAGATTTTTAAAAAGAAAAGAAAAACACTTTTCTTTGCATTGCTGCACTTTTATTGAAAGGTTTTGGTTGTTTACTTGGGTAAGCATAAGCTTGGTAATTGTCAAAAAGGTTTTTCTCACTTGTCATCCTGGCATAATGTTGCCTATTCTTTTTCTTTTCTTTCTTTTTTTTACAGATAAAATAAAATAAAATGAAAAATACATTGCTGTGGACGTTGTTTACTTAATGTGTTTTGCTGTTTTAATGGAATAAGGATGCGAGTAGGATTTGGTATTCAGTTTCGGATTCGGACAAATCTTAAACAGTGGATTCGGTATTCAGCCAAACCCCAAAAATCTGGATTCGGTGCATCCCTACTTTTAAACGAAAATATTCAAACCAAAATAAATAGGCTACTCTCTTGATTATGTAATCCATATGAAATGTGCATTTATCTCTGTCATTTATGGCGAGTGCCCATCCTCAACTTCACCTTTGCAGCGACAAAGAAAACACCAGACATCACATCTTTCACAATTTTTTTATAATTATTGACAAAATTTAAAAAAAAAATTGGGGGGGATGAGGGGGCAACCCAGCGCTGGGTCAAAAAGGGACGAACCCAACGCTGGGTTATTTTTACCCAACCAGTTGGGTTATTATGTTTAACCCAGCCTGCTGGGTTGCTTTTTTTAATGGTTTAAAATGAATATTTTGCAGGGTTTCAAAAACCAGAGCGGGGGTTTTTTAATCACTGTATTTCAGAAGGAAAACTACTGTATTTAGAAAATGTTCAAATTCATTTAGCATGTAATGATAGGCAGCGTTTGTGAGCTCAGTGCCGCTTTGCAGCCGTTACAGGAGAAACCTCTACATCTAGTCAAGTCAAGTCACCTTTATTTATATATCGCTTTAAACAAAAAAGATTGTGTCAAAGCAACTGAACAACATTAGATACAAAAACAGTGTGTCAATTCAAAATGACAGTAAAAGGCAGTATATCATTGAATTCAGTGATTTCATCATCTCAGTTCAGTTAAGTTTTATTAAAATGAGCTTAGAGCTAATCACCACCAGGTGTTACCCATTACCATTCTCCTATATATATATACACTGTGTTTGTACTCAATGATAGCAAAGTCTTGTTTACCCCTTTCTAGCATTTCCAAGAGTTTTCTTAGTGTTTGTTCTTTCCTTGTCTGTTTTTGATTGTGTATACCGCCTTTGATTCTCTGCCGCCTGCCCCGATCTCTGCCTGGTACTGTTATTGATTCTGTATAGCCCTTTACACACTTGAAGGTGTTGTTTGTTTACTGCCTGTTTTACCATTCTAAAATAAATTCTGCAAATGCGTAACAGATATATTATGGAAGTGAAAAGGATCTAAGAATAGTTTGTATATTAACATTATTCCAAATATCCTCCTCTGTGTTCAGTAGAACAAAGAAATGTATACAGGTTTAGAACAATTCAATGTTGAGTAAATTATGAAAATTTAAATTTTGGAGTGAACTATCACTTAAAGACAGGTACTGTGATTGTATTGAATAAAAATACCACTGAACTGCAACTGGAACACTATGGTGCCATGTACAATATCATTTTGCTACGTTTTTGTAATACTTTTTGTAAATAGGGTTTGGTGAATTTATCAGTTTCTCTTGAGCATCTGACTGACTTCTGTGTTGTGTTTTTCAGATGATAAGCAAGGTGACCATGAGACACAAACGGGGGGGGGGGGGGGGGGGGGGGGTTTGTCAACCCATTGACAGACCACACTTAGGCTATCCCTCAGGAAATAAAACAATGATGCACAATGCAACACAGTTCCAAAGTGAAGATCCCTTAGCCTTTGCAATTCCCAGGAATGACACTAGCTGTTTATTGCAGACTGGCTTCACCCTTAGTGTCTTCAAACAACATGTTAAACAGCAATTTTACACTTGCATTTTTCATATGCACATATTGGACCAAATTGATGTTCATGATGAAGTTGAAGTTAAATTTACTATTAAAAGTAAATGCTGAAGCTTTGTGCGTGAACGTCAGGTTCAGACAAAGTAAGTTGTATGTTTATTTTCCTAAATGCCTTACCGAAAGCAATTCTTGGAACTCTAATGTTGCTAAAGCTACCATTGTCTCTGTCTGTTTTCACTGGTGCTGCCTTCATGTGCTAACAAAATGACTGTAAATAGGAATGAGGTAGTTAAAAATTGCATATGAAAGCAATGTGAAGGGTTGTTTCCCTTTCAAGGAAATTTTGAACTGCGTCCTCTAGAGGGCACTATGGGAAACACCTCGTCGTGACCAGTGTCTGAAGTATACATTGAAAAAAACACCAAAGAACGGTCACCTATGAGCGTGCTACTTTGAGCTCAGAGTTCTCCTCTCATATGAGACTGAGTTCTCTGTTTTTTCCCCAGAGCGCTCCAGTATTGTTTCCATAGATCGAGTTGATGACTATCAAACAGCACCATTCCATCTATGAGCTGCTCTATCAGAGTGCCACGAGAGCCCCTCCTTAGAACAGTATTTGAAAATCCATGCACTGGTAAGTCTGCACATGAAGTCTTTGCACACTTTGAGTAAAAAAAAAAAAAGGTAAGTCCGCACACTAATATTCTGCGTTCTTCCTAAAATCCTATATGGTGAGGGGTCTGTGCGGTTGCTTCGTGCCCTTTCTCGAGTTGGTGGAAAGCCCTGTTCATATTGGGCGCCACTGCACCTATGGATACCTGTGTAAACAGGGTGTTGCTACTAGAGAACTGTTGAGACAACTCTTTCAGCAAAATTATGTGAAAGCCAGCAGTAGCCTCTGTGTGACAGGCAAGACTTTAAATCTTGTATCCCTTTAAAGGAATCTTTCCTGATTCCAAGCCTTCTGCTTTTCCTCATTTTTTCAATGTATACTTCAGACACGGGTAACGACGAGGTGTTTCCCATAGCGCCCCCTGTCTCGTTCCCTACTCAGGGAACCATGGTTACATTCCTAACCTGAGATGATTTGTGATAGCAAAGTTATTTTTATTGCGCCATGCTCCTTGTCTGTGTAATTCATAGACATGCATTTATTATGCACAGTAGAATCAGATGACAGACTTTTAACAGACTTGTACTTGCTAATAGTGCAATGTTTATTTGCAAAGGCGAGCACACTTAGAGCTTCGCCCTCTTCTCCAGAAGCACCAGCTTATTTGCATTTAAAGGGACAAAAACAAAAATGCCACATTTTGCCTCACGGCAATTTTAACAAGCTATAGAAAATTATCTGTAGAGTATTTTGAGCTAAAACTTCCTTTACACACTCTGGAGACAAAAGAGACTTATTTTACATCTTGTAAAAAACGGGCATAATAGGTCACCTTTAAAGGGTTAGTTCGCCCAAAAATGAAAATTATGTCATTTATTGTTCATTATCTGGCTCGGCTCGGTGTTCATTACAGCAGGTCAGTCAATGTACTGTTTGAGTACATGAATTACTCTGGGATATTGATTTGTTTGAACTCAGAGGGAGTGTCAGCCACATTAAAAAAAGTTAAAAGCTTAAATCATTTGTGGATTAATGCGTATTAGAGATGCGAACCGTTTAAAACGATTCAGTTCGATTTGGTGAACTGCTTTGATTTGAACTCTCTCTCACACAGACACGGAATAGAAGACAATGCTGAATAAAGTCGTCGTTTTTGCAATTTTTGGACCAAAATGTATTTTCGATGCTTCAAAAAATTCCAACGGACCCTCTGATGTCACATGGACTACTTTGATGATGTTTTTCTTACCTTTCTGGACATGGACAGTACACCGTACACACAGCTTCAGTGGAGGGACTGAGAGCTCTCTGACCAAATCTAAAATATCTTAAACTGTGTTCCGAAGATAAAACGAGGTCTTACATGTTTGGAACAGCATAAGGGTGAGTTATTAATGACATAATTTTCATTTTTGGCGAACTAACCCTTTAAGCAGATTGCCCATGTTTCAGAACAAAGTAGATCATGCAGTGGAAACTGTATTGAAGGGTTCTACAAACTATTTTAGTCATTAAACATACCACTGCATAGTTTTTTTTTTTCAATTATAAAACAATAGACAGAAACTTAGGCATCATATAAGTGATTTACTGGAGCATTAGCAAGATACAAAAAGAATAATTTGAGTAAGAATGTGAATGATGAAGATGATGTGCTGACGGCCAGTTATAGAGATGGTAATAATACAAATGTGCCGGAAAGTCAATAAATCACACTCTATTCAAAAAGATGTCGTTCACATCGATAGCTGTGATTACACCGTAATAGCGAGCTGATTTGCGCTCAAACAGATGATAATCATACAGATACAGTAACATTTAACATAAAATACACTCACACATGAAACCTGTTTAAAAATAAAACAAAAAGAAAAACAACCGCTAAGTTCCACCTCCATCAGCTGACAGGTGCATCAGAGCGCGCGCCACGAGCAGTCACGAGAGAGCGCCAGAATTCAACAAAACAATCTTCTGCCTATCTTCACTTTTTTGTGTGTGGATCATCTCATTCTGTTTGTGACACTGTACGCTACAAAACCATGCCATTTTTGTTTACTTTTGTAAACAAAGGAATTATCATCCATATTATAACGTTATTGCTTCGTTGGACAAAACGTGCTTCATAAGATGTCGTTCAGTGGACCCTTACCTTCCTAACTAAACCGGGTTTTACAGCTGTGGATGTGTTTATGACTCGTTATTATGTCGAATCAGGTATGTACTGCGTTTTCATGTTTTAAAGTGTACTGCTTACACCAATTTAGCAAATACATTCTTTATAAGCTTTCCATTGAAAAACAGCAATCTGTTGCCGTTGCTTGAGGCTCAGATATTTATAATGATACATAGTTTGTCGAGATTAAATTTGTCCCGTTTCATTTAATCTATTCGTAATTAATGAAACGTGCAAACAAGGGGAGTTCAGGAATTGCAGGCTAAGAGGTTAAGGATTATCTAGAACAATAATGGCATTTGTCTGTTGTCAAAACTTACTTCAGTATCTCCAATTTACACGTAATATTCTCCAGTCCAATGCAGAGCTGCTTTACTCCCGAATCCTGTAGATTATTATTGCTCATATTCAGCTCTATCAGATTGTTATCTGATTTGAGAGCTTTTTCCAAATTTGAACAGCTCTCATCTGTTAAGTTACAATCATTTAGCCTAAAAAAAAAAAAAAAAAAAACATTCCAAAGTGTTCTGACTAATGAGTAAATATCATATCACCCAATTTAAATTAATGATTAAGAAATATAGAGACTATATAGAGATATATAGAGATATTTTTTTCAGATGCAAAAACGTGACATATTACTTACACAGCTCTTTTGGAGATTTTACAAACTTCCAGTAGCCTAAAGAGACACTCATCTGATTTCTTGAATTTCTGAAGCTCAAACTCCTCCATCTTTTCCTCTGCAGTCAACAAAACGAAGGCCACAGCAGACCACTGACCAGGTGAAAGATCAGATGAGAGACTTCCTTCTTGAATTTGATTCTGAATCTCTTTCACCAGAGTTTGGTCGTTCAGTTCATTCAGACAGTAGAACAGATTGATGGATCTCTCTGGAGACAGATTATCTTCTAATTTATCCTTGATGTACTGAACTATGTCCTCGTAGTTCTCATTTTTGCTCTCTTGCTGTGATAACAGACCTCGTAAGAGAGGACGATTGGTCTGGAGTGACAGACCGAGAAGGAAGCGAAGGAAAAGGTCCAGGTGTCCAGTTTCACTCTCGAGTGCCTTGTCCACTGCAGTCTTGAGCAAATCAATCATGGTTACATTTTTGTTTTCCTGTTCTGCAGAGTCTTGAACAAACACACTTTTCTTGTTGATGTCTAGAAACAGATGTGCATAAAGGGCTGCAATAAACTCTTGAATGCTCAAGTGAACAAAACAGAAAGTAGTACCAAGGATAATTCCTGTTTCCTCCTTAAAGATCTGGGTACACATGCCTGAATACACTGATGCTTTAGATTTATCAATACCACAGGCTTCCAGGTCTGTGTCATAAAAGAGCAGATTGTTTCTCTGCAACTGGTGAAATGCCAGTTTTCCCAGTGAAAGGATGGCATCTTTATCCCAGGAAACATCTGGTGTGTATTCTCCATCATACTTTCGTCTGCTCTGCAGCATCTGAAAGCGGAGAAAGTGTGTGTACATTTGTGTCAGAGTCTTAGGAGTGTCTTCAGTATTCGATTCCTTAAGTGTTTTGGAGGCGTCACCAGCCTGATTGTTTTTCAGATTATTATTCCTTTTCTCCTCGAAAATGTTCTGGAGAACAGTGGCTGTAATCCAGCAGAAGACTGGGATGTAGCACATGATAAAGAGACTCTTTGATTTTTTAACATGATCAATAATTTTGTTGGCCAGATCCCCATCTGTGAATCTTTTTCTGAAGTACTCCTCCTTTTGTGCATCACTGAAACCTTGCACTTCTGTCACACGGTCAATACATTCGGGAGGAATTTTAATGGCAGCTGCTGGTCTGGTGGTGATCCAGATGAGAGCAGAAGGAAGCAGATTTCCCTTGATGAGGTTTGTGAGGAGAACATCCAGAGGGACTTGTGATGTTACATCACAGCAAATCTCATTACCGTCAAAGTTTAGAGGAAGACGACATTCATCCAAACCATCAAGGATGAACAGTAATTTAAATTTATCTTTTCTTTCAAGGTTTAGTCCTTTTATCTCTGGGAAAAACCGATGTATAAGACTTGACATGCTTTGTGTTTCTTTCTCCTTTAAGTTCATTTCTCGAAATGCAAGAGGAAATATGAAAGTAATATCCTGATTTTCTTTACCGTCAGCCCAATCCACAATTAACTTTTGCACAGAGATGGATTTTCCGATGCCAGCAACTCCTTTTGTCAGTACAGTTCTGATCTCCTTGTCTTGTTCAGGTGATTCAAACAAATTTTTGCATTCAACTGGAATCTCTCGTGATTCATGTCGTCTATCAGCAGCCTGAACTTGTCCTGCTTCATTTTGAATATTGACTTGTTTACTGACACTCAGAGTCATACAGAGATCTGTGTAGATGTTCTTCAGAAGCTTGGAGTCACCTTGCTTTGAGATTCCTTCAGATACAGATTGGTGCTTCTTCTTCAGGTTTGATTTTAGTGGTCGCTGATGAATGAGGACCAGCTCATCTAATAAACAAACAAGAACAAATAAACAGAAAGATGTGCTTCAATATATGCACCATTTTATATGGTGTGCATATGAACCCCTTACCCTGTAGAGCATCTGCAGCCTTATATTGCTTCAAGTCTCTCAGGAAGTAGAGTGTGATATCAAGAGCTGCTTCTTTGATATCACGCATCTCCTCTGTAAAATCCTGCACAAAGTACTGTGTATTCTCTTTATTTAATATTTTCTTAAACTTTTCCAGCTCATTCGTCAGAAATACAATTATTTTTTTCTCAAGATCCTGAAAACAAATCAAGAAAAAATGTCTTATCTATAGATTTAATATATATATACAAAATATTAACAATTTATCTGTATTACAAATTACAGACAAGCAATGCACTCATGAAGTTTCCATCAGCAAGGTGAAGTGGTAATGAATACAAACACACAAACAAAGATTCCAAGAACCTAATATAGATCAAATACAATAATAAACATGATATTTGTGCTTTTGGATTCACTGCTATTCATTTTTCACATGGCTGAAACATGGGTACCATTTTATTTTTGAGTTGAAATTAAAAAAAAGATGTATTGTTAGAACATCAGATTCATTAATTAATAAATAAATAATTAAATTAATCAAATCAATTAATTAATTACAGCATTTATTAACTTTCACTTGCCTTGAAGATCCAGAGGAGATTTTCTCTAAAATTTTTGCGGTTGCGGTAATTCTTGTAGCTTGAGTCTGATTTCTCAAACTGAACCCTGGAGGCAAAATAAAGGTAGATTTTTTAAAAATTCATACCATTGGCTCAGTTACTACGAGGGGCAGAGATGTGTGGAGGCACTATCCTCTTGGTTGTAATAACAGTCTTTAATACGGTTGCATATTAATTCCCCATGAACCTGATGACTCCAATGTATCATCTTATTGAACGGTTTTGAATTTAACTTAATATTTTTTTATTGTTTTTCATATTTTCATTGTTATATGGACAACTGCACATGATCAATTTGCTTCAAAAAGCACATTACATTTCAAAACTGCTACATATTTTGGCTTATTATTTTAAGGAAAAAAGTAGATTAAGTATATAAACTGGAAAAGGTAAACTGTAGTATATCGTGTTCCCACCTGTTGAGAAGAAAAGTTGCCAGCTCCACATCACTCTTCAATCCCTTCTGTGCTTTCAGAGCGTCCCACCGTGTAATTTCTTCACCAATATTTACTGTTGTCTTCTGTCCTTTGTTACTAAACCACAAACGAAAAGAAGAAAATCACATAAAAATAACAGGTTCACAGCTGTCAATGTCATATGACCAAACCATTGCTAAACCAGCTGCCTACTGCTACCTACAGAACTGTATTGGCACAGAAAAGTGGTTGATGGGGAAAAACATCAACACAACATAAGGTTTTATGATAAAAAAAATAAAATAAAAATAAGAAACAGAACAGAACACGTGGAATACCTTTTGGAAGGGGATGGTGTCTTCTCATTGAAGTCTGATCCATCTCCCTTTGAATGGTCACTCTTTATAGGCACAAAGCTGGATACAAGCGAGTCAGATCTTTCACTAATGAGAAAAAAACACACTAGGTACTTCAGTCATATTTAAAGAGGTCTTGTGTTGCAAACTAACTTCTGTATTTCCTTGGTGAATGTGTGAGCCTTTGTGGCTACCTGTGTAACTAAACAAGTATGTTCATTAAAGATGAAACAATTAACATCACTATAATGCTAAAGATATTTCATATCTTTTGTTAGTTGTTTTGATGATATTGCAGTACAATAATAAATATTTCATCAAATCTTACAGAATTAAATCATACATGTAGATTTAATTATCTACCACATGTTAGGCATGATGACAGATTTGCCTTATTTTGGTAATAATTAAACAATGGATGACTGTAAGATGGTTGGAGGAAGAGATGAAATACCTCTTGTTACATGGTGTTTTTTCACTGAAGTTGACTGGTAGATCATGTGAACAGTCACTCTTCACAGACACAGAGCTGGATACAAGTGAACCTGATCTTACACTAATGACACAAAGAACAGACAGGAAATAAAACACTATTACTGGGGATTCTTCCAGCTACATAGTCAAGCACTCACATAACAGCTCACATACTGTATTCAAGTCACTGTATGAACAAATAATCTACTGTACCTTCATTGAATCACTCACTTTGATTATGAGGTTGGGGTTGAGATATGGCTTGGATTGTTTAATAATATTGATTTTTATAATTAAATAATTAAACACTGGATCACTGTAAAACGTTTTAAGAAACACATGAAATACCTCTTGTTACATGGTGTTTTTTCACTGAAGTTGACTGGTAGATCATGTGAACAGTCACTCTTCACAGACACAGAGCTGGATACAAGTGAACCTGATCTTACACTAATGACACAAAGAACAGACAGGAAATAAAACACTATTACTGGAGATTCTAATACTCATTGTGGTTGCCTGTGTAACTGTATTATTGTGACACAAAGAAAAAAAAGGTTTTAAGTAGTACAGGGGTTACTTCAGTCTCACTTGAAGAGGGGTTGGAAATGGTAAGTAAATGCAGTATGGCTGTACATTTATTGTATTATTATTCATGATTCTATCACATACAACAACAGTAAACTGAAATACAGAGGTGTCAAGTAACGAAGTACAATTACTTTGGTACCTTACTTAAGTAAAGTATAGATACCCCAAAATTCTACGACTTTTTACTTCTACTCCTTACATTTTCACGCAAGTATCTGAACTTTCTACTCCTTACATTTTAAAAATAGCTTCGTTACCTCGATTTCATTTCGGCTTGTTTTCATTCCGGCTTGTCATCATTCAAAAAAAAAACCTATCCAGATAAATCGTGCCATCCGGATGGAGTGAATTTAATTGTGGTTGGTTGAGAAGTATAAACCTATACCATTCCGACACCCTATTGGTTTGTACGCGATCCATCGCACCTGCACAAATCACATCACACTCCAGCAAGGACATAGACAGTTTTGGGTTTGTTTATCAAAAAATATATTTCTTAAAAGGTTGGGTATGGAACCGGTATGCACTGAACCGAATAAGTACGCAGATTTCGGTGCCTTTTAAATGCCTGAGCGATCGGTTTAAATGTTTGTCCTGGTTCTCCAAAATGTACATAAAGAAGCCGGGGCGTCGCTAGGCTTTTTAGTGGGGCTGTAGCATTTAGCTCCATAAACTGTACACAAATTCGCGATCGCCTCAGAGTCAGTGCCCTTAAATTTCATGAGAAACCTGCGTCAGACCGGTCTCCTCCCGTCTTTCAGTGCACACTTCAATCCGCAGACTGCGGCGGAGCAGCGTGAGTGGACACAAACACAAACAGAGGACACACGGTGTATCCGTAGCTGTGCAGTTCTTTGTCATAAAGACAGTTTACAAAAGGTCACGAGGGAGCAGTCGGTTTCTCATCTACTGTAAAGTTTTTCAAACTATTAACACTTTGCATTTTTGAATTATGCCTTGTGTGTCCAAAAATTGAATATTTTCTGTTTCAGCTGTTTGATTGCGCTGGTATCTCGTGCACATATTCACTGGAAACAGCAGTCGTTCACCAGACATTCAGCGTTAGCAGCGATCCACTTACTCCACATATTGTTAATTATGATTTTTTTCCATCGATACTGAAACACGTGTGAGCAACAAAGCCTATTTTACCTCATGAATAATACTTAAGCTTCAAGTGGGCAACATCACGAATATGGAAACGGATTTCCCCCGAGTGAGAGAATGAGAAAGCCCAACCTTACCTTATGCTTATCTTTAAATTATTATTATTTTTTTGTTTGTTTATAGCTAAGCGTATATTATTATATACTGCAATTATATTTATCCATTAGAATTCTATATTTTTAATTCTTGTTTTATTCTGACATATTTGTTCAATTTAAAGGATTTGTTGTAAAGTGAAGGGAATTAAATATATCCTGTTTGTACATGATAACATTATTAGGCCAGCCGTTATTTCTAAATGTAATAAAAAGCAATTTATACATGAATTATATAATATATATTTAAAAGGCTATTTAACATGCACTGTGACATTGTAGCATTTTTAATTTATAACCTCCTTGATATTTTAAAGTTAGTTTAATAGTATTTAAATTCAAGTTTAAAAATAGGTTTTAACTGCTAAATACCAACAACCATGCTGCATGTGAATAAATAAAATGCATACTTTTTATAACATTTCATTATTCATAAAATGCATAACATTTCTGGTGTTTGGATTTGTACTTCAATATAATGAGCTCAAAGTTTAAGAATAGCTCTAGACTGGTTCTCTCTCTCTCTATTTAACAGCATTAGCTCAATGAAATACATCTTCCTTCAGGTAGAATGAATGTTTTCCTGCTTGCTAAATGTTAGGCTCATGATCAACAAGTTGTATTCGCCTCAATCTGATTCAGTAAAGTCAAACTGCAGACAGTGAAGCTGCATCACTGAGCGCGAGTCCCGTGCGCTGTGAGGCGGGAACAGAGGACTCCGCTAGGTCTTAAAGCCCTCCGCAAACATCCACGATTACAAATAACAAAGAATTTCATAAAATAATGATTAATTATTAATTGATGATTTGTTATTATCATTATGGTCTTGTGAAAATAATAATATGGGCTGCGAGAATATAATGAATACAAAGAGTAGCTAGTGCTGCTGAGTGCAGGCATGTTTCAGCCCAGTAACAAACCTTTCCTCAGAGCCAAAACACAGACCGAATTCTGTTCAGCTGGAGGGGTTGGTTTTTTGGGGTTAATTATGTGTGCGACCTGTCATTAATGCGCATTAATAATTTTGCACAAATACTTGCATATGAATATTAATTCACATTTTGCATTACATCGAAAATTATTTTTTACATGCAATTATCCAAAATGAAACCAAACAAGATTTGTAATGAAGATAAAATAAATAAGAATAAAAGCTGCACATACCATCACACGTGCAGTGCCAATTTTGCACATATTTTACACACCCGCATTTAAATGCAGCTGCATTTTTTTTTTTTTTTTTTTTTATTAAATAATATGAAAGTAGGGCTGGGTGTTAAATCGATTTTATCAATTAACTTGAATTTGTCATTTACATCGGTTTGTTTGAATGAAAATCGGTTTTCTTTTTAACATCCACCGACGCACCACTCAGTTCTCCCGTAGTTCCAAGTGGCTCAACCCTCCCCCGCGAGTCTGACAGAGACACGCCACTGGACAAAGGATGAGCTGAGCCGTGTGATTCTGACTGGAGCGAGGAGAGGATATTAAGAGTCTGAGCATCGTGGTTTTCACTCGCTCCAAGAGCCTCCATCACGAGTACAATGGGCTAGTTGCATATCTCCGCCATCTTGGATTTCCGGTCTTGCGAGTGTGTGCGTAGGTATTTCCGGTTGTGTTTAAAGTCAGTGCAGAGAACCAGAGAAGTCCAAATATTACCTTCTATATGTTTACAGGATTTATAATATCACTTCATATGCAAATAAGATATACACTGCTATTATCACTATACTACAAATGTTAACTGAGCCA
Source organism: Carassius auratus (assembly GCF_003368295.1). Classification (NCBI taxonomy): domain Eukaryota; kingdom Metazoa; phylum Chordata; class Actinopteri; order Cypriniformes; family Cyprinidae; genus Carassius; species Carassius auratus. The sequence goes on from NC_039264.1 coordinate 34,039,904, forward strand.
GTGGATTTGAAACCTGTATGTTTCGGTCCGGTGAATGAATTAAATACACTAGTGTTCACTACTGTTCACGAAATGAAAGTTGAACTCATTGTGTGTATACACAGCTATATAATGTATTTTATCTTACCAAATATGTAAATGTACAAATTACTTATTTCTCGAAGATGTTTGCATTGTTATTATTATTTTTTATATTAAATATTTACCTCGTGAGACGTGGTCTGCGATTTATCTTCAGAAGTATCCATTTCTCAATTGTACACATACATCAGTCTGTTTCATCGTTATTTTCACAAGATTATTTTACACAGTAAAAAATACGTGACTAATTTTAATATCTGTTTAATCTGATAATTAATGCAAAACAATAACAATGGCTACTCGTAGACAGATAATGATTTATGCTGCAGATCTTTCACAAAACAAATAAACAGATAAAAACACACATGAATGCAAACAGCGATCTTTTATTTAAGGCAAACCTACCATAATTATATTACGTTTAATTGTACAGTTAGTTATAAATTATATCAAATAAAGTTAATAAAACGCTTTATCAGAAATCTCTGTGCGTCTTGTTTGACAGTCAGAAACATTTATCTTACTTAACAGAACAAAACCAGCTCTTCGAAAATGAAAAGTATTGCATATTTGAGAGGTTTGTGTTTGAAAGAAGAAATCCCTGTGGACCTGACCTGACGCTGATCCGCATAATCAACAGAAGAATAAAGCAATCTCCGCGTTGTATCTTGATGAATTTCCACACAGAGGTACGCAAAATATAGGGAGGATGTTTCCCCATGTTTTTGATATACCACTATCGGCTGTTAAATTTGAAAATCTTTAATTATATACATCTAGCCAAGTTTCGTATGTAAGTTTCCCTTACAGTCAATGCGAGCGTCGCAAGACCGGAAATAAGTAGGCACACACTCGCGTCGCTGAAGCTCACCGGCGCCATCTTGTGCACCTAGCCCATTCACAGCCCATAACTGCATATTCAGCAAGAATTCATGTTAAACATATTTAGCTATGGCTTGATCAGGTTATAATGACTGCAAGAGTCGAGCGGAATGTTAAAGGCTATATGAGTTTGTCTGTTTCATTTACTGATTATTTTCGGGTTAAAGCATGATTTAAACAGATAAAGCACAGTCGCTCGCAATCGCTTTAGCAATAATGCATTCAAACAAATGTAATCTTACAGTGCTACTACATTATCAGTAGGCTATTTGATTTTGAAATCTTGAAGAAATTAATCTGTTTAGATAAAATAACTGACAAAAATGTACTGTTATTTTCCTCACAAACAAAATTTGCACAGCTGATGAGCTAGTATTAACAAAAAATAAATAATAATAAATAATATATAATATAAAATAATAATACAGTAAAATAAAGGTCTTTCCAGCATTAAGGTAATAACATCAAAGTTTTTTTATCATCTTGTCTCAGTTATAAGTTTATAACTATATTAAAACTTGCTTTGAAAAATTTCTTTGTCATTTGAATATTGATTTTAAAATCTATTTAAATCATAAATCGCATAAATCATAAAAGCAAGTAAAGAAGATGAAACAATTAACATTACTATAATGCTAAAGATATTTCATATCTTTTGTTAGTTGTTTTGATGATATTGCAGTACAATGACAAATATTTCATCAAATCTTACAGAATTAAATCATACATGTAGATTTAATTATCTACCACATGTTAGGCATGATGACAGATTTGCCTTATTTTGGTAATAATTAAACAATGGATGACTGTAAGATGGTTGGAGGAAGAGATGAAATACCTCTTGTTACATGGTGTTTTTTCACTGAAGTTGACTGGTAGATCATGTGAACAGTCACTCTTCACAGACACAGAGCTGGATACAAGTGAACCTGATCTTACACTAATGACACAAAGAACAGACAGGAAATAAAACACTATTACTGGGGATTCTTCCAGCTACATAGTCAAGCACTCACATAACAGCTCACATACTGTATTCAAGTCACTGTATGAACAAATAATCTACTGTACCTTCATTGAATCACTCACTTTGATTATGAGGTTGGGGTTGAGATATGGCTTGGATTGTTTAATAATATTGATTTTTATAATTAAATAATTAAACACTGGATCACTGTAAAACGTTTTAAGAAACACATGAAATACCTCTTGTTACATGGTGTTTTTTCACTGAAGTTGACTGGTAGATCATGTGAACAGTCACTCTTCACAGACACAGAGCTGGATACAAGTGAACCTGATCTTACACTAATGACACAAAGAACAGACAGGAAATAAAACACTATTACTGGAGATTCTAATACTCATTGTGGTTGCCTGTGTAACTGTATTATTGTGACACAAAGAAAAAAAAGGTTTTACGTAGTACAGGGGTTACTTCAGTCTCACTTGAAGAGGGGTTGGAAATGGTAAGTAAATGCAGTATGGCTGTACATTTATTGTATTATTATTCATGATTCTATCACATACAACAACAGTAAACTGAAATACAGAGGTGTCAAGTAACGAAGTACAATTACTTTGGTACCTTACTTAAGTAAAGTATAGATACCCCAAAATTCTACGACTTTTTACTTCTACTCCTTACATTTTCACGCAAGTATCTGAACTTTCTACTCCTTACATTTTAAAAATAGCTTCGTTACCTCGATTTCATTTCGGCTTGTTTTCATTCCGGCTTGTCATCATTCAAAAAAAAAACCTATCCAGATAAATCGTGCCATCCGGATGGAGTGAATTTAATTGTGGTTGGTTGAGAAGTATAAACCTATACCATTCCGACACCCTATTGGTTTGTACGCGATCCATCGCACCTGCACAAATCACATCACACTCCAGCAAGGACATAGACAGTTTTGGGTTTGTTTATCAAAAAATATATTTCTTAAAAGTAGGGTTGGGTATGGAACCGGTATGCACTGAACCGAATAAGTACGCAGATTTCGGTGCCTTTTAAATGCCTGAGCGATCGGTTTAAATGTTTGTCCTGGTTCTCCAAAATGTACATAAAGAAGCCTGGGCGTCGCTAGGCTTTTTAGTGGGGCTGTAGCATTTAGCTCAGACCGAATGGGCTAGTTGCATATCTCCGCCATCTTGGATTTCCGGTCTTGCGAGTGTGTGCGTAGATATTTCCGGTTGTGCTTAAAGTCAGTGCAGAGAACCGGAGAAGTCCAAATATTACCTTCTATATGTTTACAGGATTTATAATATCACTTCATATGCAAATAAGATATACACTGCTATTATCACTATACTATAAATGTTAACTGAGCCAGTGGATTTGAAACTTGTGAATGTTTGGGTCCGGTGAATGAATTAAATACTAATGTTCACTACTGTTCACGAAATGAAAGTTGAACTCATGGTTTGTATACACAGCTAACGTATGTTTATCTTACCAAATATGTAAGACAAATGACTTATTTCTCGAAAATGTTTGCATTATTATTATTATTATTTTTTATATTAAATATTTACCTCGTGAGATGTGGGCTGCGATTTATCTTCAGAAGTATCCATTTCTCAATTGTACACATACATCAGTCTGTTTCATCGTTTTTTCACAAAATATTTTATTATTTTACACAGTAAAAAATACGTGACTAATTTTAATATCTGTTTAATCTGATAATTAATGCAAAGAAATACATGGCTGCTCATATACAGATAATTATTTATGCTGCAGATTTTTCACAAAACAAATAAACAGATAAAAACACACATGAATGCAAACAGCGATCTTTTATTTAAGGCAAACCTACCATATTACGTTTAATTGTGGTTAGTTATAAATTATGTTATCAAATAAAGTTAATAAAACATGCTTTATCAGACATCTGTGCATCTTTTGACAGTCAGAAACATTTATCTTACATAAAAGAACAAAACCTGCTCTTCAAAATGAAAAGTATTGCATATTTGAGAGGTTTGTGTTTGAAAAAAGAAATCCCTGTGGACCTGACCTGACGCTGATCCACATAATCAACAGAAGAATAAAGCAATCTCCGCGTTGTATCTTGATGAATTTCCACACAGAGGTACGCAAAATATAGGAAGGATGTTTCCCCATGTTTTTGATATACCACTATCGGCTGTTAAATTTGAAAATCATTAATTATATACATCTAGCCAAGTTTCGTATGTAAGTTTCCCTTACAGTCAATGCAAGCGTCGCAAGACCGGAAATAAGTACGCACACACTCGCGTCGCTGAAGCTCACCGGCGCCATCTTGTGCACCTAGCCCATTCTGTTCAGCTGGAGGGGTTGGTTTTTTGGGGTTAATTATGTGTGCGACCTGTCATTAATGCGCATTAATAATTTTTGCACAAATACTTGCATATGAATATTAATTCACATTTTGTATTACATCGAAAATTATTTTTTACATGCAATTATCCAAAATGAAACCAAACAAGATTTGTAATGAAGATAAAATAAATAAGAATAAAAGCTGCACATACCATCACACGTGCAGTGCCAATTTTGCACATATTTTACACACCCGCATTTAAATGCAGCTGCATTTTTTTTTTTTTTTTTTCATTAAATAATATGAAAGTAGGGCTGGGTGTTAAATCGATTTTATCAATTAACTTGAATTTGTCATTTACATCGGTTTGTTTGAATGAAAATCGGTTTTCTTTTTAACATCCACCGACGCACCACTCAGTTCTCCCGTAGTTCCAAGTGGCTCAACCCTCCCCCGCGAGTCTGACAGAGACACGCCACTGGACAAAGGATGAGCTGAGCCGTGTGATTCTGACTGGAGCGAGGAGAGGATATTAAGAGTCTGAGCATCGTGGTTTTCACTCGCTCCAAGAGCCTCCATCACGAGTACAATTCACAGCCCATAACTGCATATTCAGCAAGAATTCATGTTAAACATATTTAGCTATGGCTTGATCAGGTTATAATGACTGCAAGAGTCGAGCGGAATGTTAAAGGCTATATGAGTTTGTCTGTTTCATTTACTGATTATTTTCGGGTTAAAGCATGATTTAAACAGATAAAGCACAGTCGCTCGCAATCGCTTTAGCAATAATGCATTCAAACAAATGTAATCTTACAGTGCTACTACATTATCAGTAGGCTATTTGATTTTGAAATCTTGAAGAAATTAATCTGTTTAGATAAAATAACTGACAAAAATGTACTGTTATTTTCCTCACAAACAAAATTTGCACAGCTGATGAGCTAGTATTAACAAAAAATAAATAATAATAAATAATATATAATATAAAATAATAATACAGTAAAATAAAGGTCTTTCCAGCATTAAGGTAATAACATCAAAGTTTTTTTATCATCTTGTCTCAGTTATAAGTTTATAACTATATTAAAACTTGCTTTGAAAAATTTCTTTGTCATTTGAATATTGATTTTAAAATCTATTTAAATCATAAATCGCATAAATCATAAAAGCAAGTAAAGAAGATGAAACAATTAACATTACTATAATGCTAAAGATATTTCATATCTTTTGTTAGTTGTTTTGATGATATTGCAGTACAATGACAAATATTTCATCAAATCTTACAGAATTAAATCATACATGTAGATTTAATTATCTACCACATGTTAGGCATGATGACAGATTTGCCTTATTTTGGTAATAATTAAACAATGGATGACTGTAAGATGGTTGGAGGAAGAGATGAAATACCTCTTGTTACATGGTGTTTTTTCACTGAAGTTGACTGGTAGATCATGTGAACAGTCACTCTTCACAGACACAGAGCTGGATACAAGTGAACCTGATCTTACACTAATGACACAAAGAACAGACAGGAAATAAAACACTATTACTGGGGATTCTTCCAGCTACATAGTCAAGCACTCACATAACAGCTCACATACTGTATTCAAGTCACTGTATGAACAAATAATCTACTGTACCTTCATTGAATCACTCACTTTGATTATGAGGTTGGGGTTGAGATATGGCTTGGATTGTTTAATAATATTGATTTTTATAATTAAATAATTAAACACTGGATCACTGTAAAACGTTTTAAGAAACACATGAAATACCTCTTGTTACATGGTGTTTTTTCACTGAAGTTGACTGGTAGATCATGTGAACAGTCACTCTTCACAGACACAGAGCTGGATACAAGTGAACCTGATCTTACACTAATGACACAAAGAACAGACAGGAAATAAAACACTATTACTGGAGATTCTAATACTCATTGTGGTTGCCTGTGTAACTGTATTATTGTGACACAAAGAAAAAAAAGGTTTTAAGTAGTACAGGGGTTACTTCAGTCTCACTTGAAGAGGGGTTGGAAATGGTAAGTAAATGCAGTATGGCTGTACATTTATTGTATTATTATTCATGATTCTATCACATACAACAACAGTAAACTGAAATACAGAGGTGTCAAGTAACGAAGTACAATTACTTTGGTACCTTACTTAAGTAAAGTATAGATACCCCAAAATTCTACGACTTTTTACTTCTACTCCTTACATTTTCACGCAAGTATCTGAACTTTCTACTCCTTACATTTTAAAAATAGCTTCGTTACCTCGATTTCATTTCGGCTTGTTTTCATTCCGGCTTGTCATCATTCAAAAAAAAAACCTATCCAGATAAATCGTGCCATCCGGATGGAGTGAATTTAATTGTGGTTGGTTGAGAAGTATAAACCTATACCATTCCGACACCCTATTGGTTTGTACGCGATCCATCGCACCTGCACAAATCACATCACACTCCAGCAAGGACATAGACAGTTTTGGGTTTGTTTATCAAAAAATATATTTCTTAAAAGTAGGGTTGGGTATGGAACCGGTATGCACTGAACCGAATAAGTACGCAGATTTCGGTGCCTTTTAAATGCCTGAGCGATCGGTTTAAATGTTTGTCCTGGTTCTCCAAAATGTACATAAAGAAGCCGGGGCGTCGCTAGGCTTTTTAGTGGGGCTGTAGCATTTAGCTCCATAAACTGTACACAAATTCGCGATCGCCTCAGAGTCAGTGCCCTTAAATTTCATGAGAAACCTGCGTCAGACCGGTCTCCTCCCGTCTTTCAGTGCACACTTCAATCCGCAGACTGCGGCGGAGCAGCGTGAGTGGACACAAACACAAACAGAGGACACACGGTGTATCCGTAGCTGTGCAGTTCTTTGTCATAAAGACAGTTTACAAAAGGTCACGAGGGAGCAGTCGGTTTCTCATCTACTGTAAAGTTTTTCAAACTATTAACACTTTGCATTTTTGAATTATGCCTTGTGTGTCCAAAAATTGAATATTTTCTGTTTCAGCTGTTTGATTGCGCTGGTATCTCGTGCACATATTCACTGGAAACAGCAGTCGTTCACCAGACATTCAGCGTTAGCAGCGATCCACTTACTCCACATATTGTTAATTATGATTTTTTTCCATCGATACTGAAACACGTGTGAGCAACAAAGCCTATTTTACCTCATGAATAATACTTAAGCTTCAAGTGGGCAACATCACGAATATGGAAACGGATTTCCCCCGAGTGAGAGAATGAGAAAGCCCAACCTTACCTTATGCTTATCTTTAAATTATTTTTTTTTTTTGTTTGTTTATAGCTAAGCGTATATTATTATATACTGCAATTATATTTATCCATTAGAATTCTATATTTTTAATTCTTGTTTTATTCTGACATATTTGTTCAATTTAAAGGATTTGTTGTAAAGTGAAGGGAATTAAATATATCCTGTTTGTACATGATAACATTATTAGGCCAGCCGTTATTTCTAAATGTAATAAAAAGCAATTTATACATGAATTATATAATATATATTTAAAAGGCTATTTAACATGCACTGTGACATTGTAGCATTTTTAATTTATAAGCTCCTTGATATTTTAAAGTTAGTTTAATAGTATTTAAATTCAAGTTTAAAAATAGGTTTTAACTGCTAAATACCAACAACCATGCTGCATGTGAATAAATAAAATGCATACTTTTTATAACATTTCATTATTCATAAAATGCATAACATTTCTGGTGTTTGGATTTGTACTTCAATATAATGAGCTCAAAGTTTAAGAATAGCTCTAGACTGGTTCTCTCTCTCTCTCTCTCTCTCTCTCTCTCTCTCTATTTAACATCATTAGCTCAATAAAATATGTTTTCCTGCTTGCTAAATGTTAGGCTCATGATCAATAAGTTGTATTCGCTTCAATCTGATTCAGTAAAGTCAAACTGCAGACAGTGAAGCTGTAATAACATCAAAGTTTTTTATCATCTTGTCTCAGTTATTAGTTTATAACTATATTAAAACTTATTTTGAAAAAAATTCTTTGTCAATTGAATATTGATTTTAAAATCGATTTAAATCATAAATTAGATTTTTAGTTTTTTGGGCCATATGCTTTCTCCCAGCACTAAAAGCAAGTAAAGAAGGCTCCCTTCAAAATCACTTATGTTGTCAGTTAATGAAGCTCTTTTTTACATCGTGTGTATTTTTTTTGATTTTGTTGATTATAATGAGATAACTTGAGTTTAATCATGAGGACGTTTTATTAATCCATTCATTCTTTAGAGTTTCAAAGATTTAATCGTGCAGGTTTAATTGTATTCGTTTCTTGTTTTAGGCTAATTAGGCATAAATAATGGGAAATAAATTATACAGTGCTTCACATTTAAACATGCAACAATTTCTTAATCAGTTTACAGACAAATGTTTTTTTCCCCAATAAGTTATATCAAAATAAAGGACAGGTAACGAATAACAAAAATGCATATTGTTTTATTAAAGGAAAAAAATATATATTTATATGGAAAATATAAATTAAAATATAGGCATAATATATGAAAATATTGACATTTTGCATATTAATCCATGTAGCCTACCCCCCTAAAATAGGCTACCACTTTTAATGCTCCAATGCAAAGTAAACCACAATTTCTTTTGAATAATATAACGCATAATTAATATAAATAATACTGTACACCTTTTAAATGTGTCAAATCTAAAATATGGTTTAATACCATGAAGGGATGTGCAGCAGTGATCGAGTACTCTAGTACTCGACCGTGACAGCGATGATCGATCACGTAAACGATGATCGAAATTATTATTATTATTTTTTTGATTGGTTATGGCAGCAAGTTGGGTGGCGCCCTGATCTATGATTGGTTAGCTTCCCACTTGATGCCTCAAAAGACGTTAAGAAGACATAATAATGGCCTCAAAGTCATGTAGTGATGGCTGGCTTCCATTTGAGAAGAACGATGAAAATACAGTTCAGGGTAAGCTGTGCAGCGCCAAGCTGTCACACAAATCTACAACAAATACAATGCGCTATCATCTAAAATTTGTACATAAAATATCTGGCGATAACAGAGCGGCAACTCAGACGAGCATTGAATCACTTGCCGTAAGACCTAAATGCAACGCAGGCAGAACCGAGAAGACGACAAAGCTATTCGCTGAAATGGTGGTGAAAGATTTGCTGCCCATTAGTTTCAGGGACAGAGCAGGTTTACTTGTCTAGTACCTGGCTGTCCCTGCAACATCTGTTCCAGCGGAGTGAATTTATTCCACTAAATGTGAACAGGCTGCGCACCTGGCTCTCATCTGAACATGTAGACCGACTTATCTTTTTGAATAGACATTTGAATGTTTCACCGGTCGTGGTAAATATAATATCCATTTTTTTAAATAATATTATTATTTTAGTTTTGAGTTTTAGCCATAGTTAAAATATCTAGGTCTCTGTTTTACCTTATAATAGTTGTTTGGTTAAACTTGGTGAACTTTTTTTCTTATCTTTTAAAACTACGTTTCACCGCTGGATCAAAATATGCTGCTAAAGTTATACTCGAAGCCAATGTTTTGTTAAAGAAATGCTGTTGAATAAAGTAGCAAAAAAAAAAAGGTATCTTTGTGTGTTAATTTTTAAATCACAGACAAATAATGAAATGGTCTTTATAAAATAAAAATGCACTGGATATATTTGTAGCCTAATTACATTATATTTGTAGAGATGATGAAAATCAAAATCATTTGTTTGTCATATGTTTTTATCTTAAATATATTTTAAACCTCATTCAATTATTTAGCAATAATCAGTGATTTCCATACTGTTAAATAATATATATGATTTTTATAATATTTTGGTTGATCAGAAAGTGCAAATTGAATTCAAAATATTAATTAAATATTAAAATACATAACAAAATAACGATAGTGACACTAATGTGAATTAATTGTACTTTCGTGTTTGTAAAGCACAATCCGATCGAGTTACACTTTCGGTCAAGTTCACATCTGCATTGGCAAATTTTTTTCAGATAAAAGTTGCAAGAGCTAGTCTACGTCTGATTAATTAACATGAACAATTATGCTGAAATCGCTGCATATCATCGATTCGTTTCATGCTCATATAAGCAATGCCCGATAATGATATTGCTCTTAAATGTTTTATTTTTCTATTTTTATTATTTATATTTTATTACTGATGTTATAATAATGCAGCCGAGCTTTTTTTTCCATCATATTTGTGGGCATAATTCAATTCATATGGCTTCGAAAACGCGCAGGTTTATGGAAAATAAAACTTAACTTAAAAATAAAACTTAATTACAACTATTACACTTAATAACGTAGATGAAAATACAGCACAAATCTGCCATACATTTGTAATGAGAACTTTATTGGAATCTATAATAAAATCTGTCCTTGCCCATCTTTCAGCGCGCTGTCATTAAAACGCATCAGCGGGAGCTCACGCGCTCTCTCTCTCTCTCTCTCTCTCTCTCTCTCTCTCTCTCTCTCTGTCTAACGCATAACTTAGCATCCTATTGTGCTGATACAAGTTGTAATGTTACGTCTGATATGTATCTCAGTTATCTGATTTATCATAGGATGTGTCATAGATAGAATTAGCTTCCGTTTATTGGTATAGGCTACTCTTCACCTCATGCAGATATTTCTTGCTCCTTTATAAATAACATTGCTTCATCATAATCATTATCTAACCTGTCCTAATCATGTGTTCATGTTTTCATAGACAGATTTTCATGTCAGATTTTTTATTTTTTATTTTTCATTTTCATAACAATCTTCAGATTTTTTCATTATATACATTATGACCATGCCGCATAAGCCCCACCCCCGATTAATTGATTAATCGTTTTTGAAACCTATCAATGATCGAAATGAGAAATTTCCCAAAATGCCCATCCCTAATACCATGTAGATAAGAGAAAATATAATCACAGGTTCAGGCACACGCTTGACATTTATCCTGTTTGAACTCGTTCTAAGAAATGCACATAACATCATAAGTACCAAACTTTCGTTTGTGGATATTAAATATTAAATATTTTAACTACAGTGGTTTTTTTTTTCATTTTCCCTGACTGAAGCCATCAAATCTAACACATCAGTGATGCAAAACTGACGTCTATTAGCGAAAATGTGCTTTGACGCGCTTGTTTGATAACTTGTGGTTAAAGCGCCACTCAGCGATCAAAGGCTGCAAATGCACTTCATACCGCCACCGCGGCGGTATGTGCGAAGTAAAAAGGGCCTTTTGAATGTCTACTTAGTGTATATCCTTGGCCAAGATACAACAATTTGAAAATCTGTAATCTGAAGGTGAAAAGAAATACTTAGAAAATCTCCTTTAAAGTTGTCCAAATTAAGTTCTTAGCAATACAGATTACTAATCAAAAATTAAGTTTTTATATGTTTACAGTAGGAAATTGACCGAATATCTTCACTGAACATGATCTTTACTAAATATCCTAATGATTTTTGGAATAAAAGAAAAATCAATAATTTCGACCCATACAATGTTTTTTTTTTTTTTTTCTCTCTCATGCTCAGACTTGCTGGCAACAATGAAACCACTATAGAGAGAACTGAGAATTTTCTGGCATAAAAGAGGACCATGTAGGGCTGAGCGATATATAAAAAAAAAAATGACATCTCGATATGTTTGCATTTGCATTTAAATAATAAAAAAACATGATTTTCTTTTGCCCATAAAAAAAAAAAAACTATTTAGATTAAACTGCTAATTTAAGCAGTTAAAAAAATCCAGACCAAGAGATCACTTACTGCTTTTTATTAAATGGATACATGTAGGCCTATATGTAACTGAAGCAGTGCAAATTAAGTACAGAAAGTGCATTCTGTCAACTTTTTAGTGCATGCAATTCACAATTTAAACTATGCAACTGGGATAAGTATTTTATTTTAATTTTTTAACAAGTTTTTAAGCTAAGAACACAAGTCTGTCAACTGTCTGTGGTTTTAAGAGAAGCTCTGTGGCATGAAACTATGTTCCAACTGACATTAAAAACCCTCTTAGATGGGGAGCCAGTTGCTGAAGCACATAGCTATTTCTTATATATAAATATATATAAATTAATACCAAAGACTTGCATTCTCTCCGTCTATATTATGGAAACTGGTAAACATGTCAGTGAAATTCCCCAATAGTAATTCCAATTGGTCATAGCCTATGTTTCTCTATTCAAACATCAGCGGTCGAGTAAGTGCATTTATTTTGCGATCACAAATGCAAACAATACAGTTGAGATCTCACGACAGAACACAGACCTGCTCAACGACGCTTTCATTAGATCGCTCAATTCCAGCTTGTTAGTGTTTTCAGATTATCGGCGTGAGCACGTGCGCATGGTTGCCAGATTGCTTAAAATAAGCAAACACCGGGCAGAAAATGTATCCTTGTAACAGTGGAGCTCTGATTCGGAGATTTAAACTCTTGTTATCTGGCAACCGCTATCATTAAAGCTCTCGTAGTAGAGGGGCGTAAAGCAGTCAGAAGGTACAGGTTCCTTTTTTGGACATTCGGCGCGTTCTTTTGGGAAAGTATGCTTGAATTTGAAATATTCGATATTCCCGATATATTCAAATTTTACATCGTCATCAAAATTATTCAGATACTATCGCTAATATTCGATATATCGCCCAGCCCTAGGACCATGGTACAAGAGGTATACCAAAATTATTGTTTAAAGTGTGAAAATATGGCAAAAGTAACACAGCCATTTAAAACATGTGAAAAGGCCCCTGAATGTCTTCACTTTAATCTTTCATTTAGTGATGTGTGAGTTTTTGTTAGAGCAGGAGAACCACCAAGAAAATGTTTCAGAGCCAGCAAACCTATTTAAATAGTGACACTTTATCCTAACAGAGTAAGATGCAGCCTGCAGAAGTGACATGTATGGTTGTTTATCCACACCAGAACTACAGACTGCAGCAAAAGCACAAACTTTTTTAGCTTTGTCCAAGGCCCATATTTACAAAATAGAGACTTCTGGGAATCCATACTCTGTCAATTATTTTGAATCTAACAAAATGTTTTGGTGTTGCTAGAGGAGGGGTACAGAGAGAAGTGCCTGGTTCCCGCAGTGATGATCTATAGGAATGTGTGAGTGCTGAAGGTGTGAGGGAGTTGTGCTTTATCAATGATGTCATCCATTCATACACCACTATGTGACGTAAACAGGAGATGCTACCCACTCCTCATTTCACTGCATTGTTGGGCTTTTTTTTTTTTTTTTTTTTTTATATATAACAATGACATTCTCCCAATGTGAAAATCCTTCAGTTTCATGAACTTGTGCACTCAGAGCCAAGAAGGGTCAGAGCAGTGTACTTAGAGTTATGGAGGGATTATTAAGTTATACAATAGCACACTTTGTTGAATTCAAATCTAGGGTGTACTCATTTCTGCAGTCCAAAATTGGATAGTTACTTATTTTACAGATATTAATTGCATATATTTCTCTGCTTTTATTATGTTCAATGCATTTCAGGGTTGCCATTTTTCTTTGAATTATATTAATTATCATTAAGAATATATATTATATCTAATACTATATTAAATATGTATATTGATTGTAATATTATTTTTATAATATTCATATTTTATATTTAATATATTAATATAATTATATATTTAAACCACCACTGGCTCTGCACCCCTAAATTCATTACTTCAGACCTATGTGCACTCTTGATTGTGCCATCCCAAAGAGGCACAAAATCAGTTTCACAGACTTTTAAATAAACTGTTCCCTCCTGGTGGAATGACCTGCCTAGGGCTGGGTATTGTTCATAATCTTTCGATCTGGTGCCAATTTCGATACCTCAGTTTCGATACCGGTTCCTAACGATACTTTTTTAGATACCATATGTTTTAAAATCCATTTCAAAACAAATTCTGGTAACACTTCACACTCAGGATAACATTATTAATACAACTGGTTGTGCTTTTTGGATAGGGGTGCACCATTCAGGGGCGGACTGGGACCAAAAAGTTGCCCTGGACTTTCTGGCCCACAGCAGCCCACCACACCATAATGCAAACGCCCCTGTTTTGATGTCATTTATTAATTTAAACAGTTTGGGGATTTTAACAAATAGGGCAACTGATCCTCCGTAAAAAAAAAAAAAAAAACAGCAGCTGTTCGTTTAGTGACTCCTAGTGAGCGATACATGCTCATCAAGACACAAACATTCTCCTAGAACTCACACTTTGCATTCAGTTAGGAGATCCATACGAATCATGCATGAAATAGAAGTTTATAAACTCAAACAATAATTGCTTTACAGATGAACTTGAAGTCTTTATTCATTCAAGATGTTCAGTAATAGATCATCTTTGGCTCGGTAATACAAGTTCATGATCCGATTAGTGAACCGATGATTCTTTTCGATGAGTCAAATCTTTTAAAATAATTTATTTTGTTTAACGAAACCAGTGTGGAAACCAGTGTTTCATAAAACTGGATAGATCTGAGCTGCTTGGCTCGCAAAATCGCTAGCCCCACGTCCCAGGGCTTTTGTGTTTTCCAGACCGATGGGCTATTGTGAAAAGTGATGTAAAATTCCTAACTTGATTCGCATTGTTCACTCGCTTGAAGGGGTGAAACGGATCGTAGCTGATCTTTTGCACTTGTTTCTAAATATTGCTGATTCAAGCGTCTTAAACAATCTGCGCACGTTCTGAGCTTGCGCTCACTCATTCAAAGCACCCGCTGCGAGCAGCATTTCAGACAATGCGCGTACAGAGAATGAATTCATCTTTCACGTATCGTAACTTCTGAATGAACACACACACACAATTATATAAAAATAATTGTCTCTGCAAGTATTCTCATAAACACAGTCGTTATGTTTTAAGGAAACGTATACAGTGGCCTGCTGCTTAGAGAAATTCGCTGTACTGGGGCCTGTACCATGATGGTAGCTGAACAAATTCAGAGTTACAGGATTAGTTTTGAGTTGACAAATCCAAACCTCTCCAATCCGGCTTTGTTAGTACCATGATGCTGTTCATCAACTTTCTTTGTCAACTTGCACTCTATTAATTTACTAGATGCTTGTTTTCTTAAAAAAGAAAAAAAAAACTAGCCTTTCTAATCTTTTTTGTATTCCATCAATTTGTTTTCTTTTTATTCATAATACAATTAACAAAAGCAAAATATTATATAATATTCTATCAAAATATTATATTCTATCAGGTTTCTTTTTAGTTATTACAAAATTTATTTATGTATTTTTTACGTAGCACATGCATATCAGTGTTCAAACTGTGTTAAAGCTCTTGGGGGGGGCTCCAAAACCAGACCTCCTAATCAAATGCCAAAACCAAATGCCCTTTATGGGCATTTCTACCTTTTTTAAAGCAATTTCTTTTTGCAGTTACAAATGCATAAACAATTTTTTGTTATTTTAATCCTAAAACTTTAATAATGATATTCAAAATTGAAAAAAAAGAAAGAAAAAAAAAAAGATAATGTATTTTAAATCTGAAATTAAAACCGACAGTAGGTGGCAGCAAGTCACTGTTAATAAGTGATTCATTGCATTTGAACCAAATCATTTAAATCGTTTATTCATTTAGGAACGAAACACCAGAAACAAAACAGTGCTGTGGCTTGGTTTAAAAATATATTTTTGTTGGCAAAATAGAGCAAAACTAATAAGGTTTCTAAAACATAAGTCTCTTAATATTAACTATTGAATATGAAATCAATATGACATTTGTGATTTTTGTGAAATATTGGCACTCTTTGTGAGATATTGATTAACTATATAAAATAATTTAAATATATATATAATTTCTGCCCTTATATCTTGAATTTTAGGAGCATTCCAAATGCATTGTATATGAATCATGCAGCGAAAGTAGTGATGCATATATCAGATACTCAGTATCCATATCGGCCATGATACTGCCATTTTCTGTTGGATTGGGTATCAGTTTAAATCTGATATAGTGCGTATAATATTCCTAGTAATTGTTAAGCCCCACGTTAGGCACAAAAACTAGGGATGCACCGAAATGAAAATTCTTGGCCGAAACCGAAAACCGAAAAAGAGAAAACCAAGGCCGAAAACTGAAACCGAAACACTGAAAGAAATTATGCCAATTATTAGTACCATTGCATTTATTGCTATGACCGTGTACTAACTTTACTAAAATTAAGACATTGCAATTGCATAAATTAATATTAAAGTTTCAAAGATAATTACAATTACATAACTTATTAAAAAAAAAAAAACATAAAAATACATAATTACAAATCATGCAAATATTTATTAAGCACATTGCAACAATGCACAGTATAAAATAAAATTCAAACTAAAAATGTATCCCACTCATGTGTATATTTAATAATAATGTACAGGCCTACTGGCCTGCAGAAAGGTTTTAAAATGAACAGTTCTCTCATAAAAACAAAGTGCATTTAGGTGAAGTGCATTTGAAATTTTTCTCTGTAGCACTAGAAAGTGCATTACTTCTCCAGTTGGCAAGACTGTTATCACTTCTGGGGATGGGGACTTCAGACAGATAACCATCTAGCTGTTGAGCAGTTGAGCTTGTCATCTGCCTGACATTTGAGAAATATTTGAGAGAGTGCATTTAAATAGGGCCAGGGCATAAATAAACATTTTTATCAAATTAAAGCAGAAATCTAGCAGAAAATCTAGCATAAATATGGGTACAATCTGATATTATGTATGTGTGTGTATATATATATATATATATATATATATATATATATATATATATATATATAGTAGCCTAAAGAACAAACTAGCCAACGTATTATTATTATTTGAGGCACTTTCTTGCAGAATTCCACTGAACATATCAGACAACGAGGGTGCATGCCCTCTCATCGGGTGCAGAGACCAGTCTTTTTTTCTGCGCTCTGATCTGTCTCCTGCGCTAGGAGCTTCTCCGTCTCCACGCGGGTTCTCCGCATACAGCGCGGCCAGGATCATTTCTCGTGTGCGCTGCCTTATTTCCGCATCCAAGTAATGGTCTTTATAACGCGGATCAAGCACATTCGCGATGAAGTGCAGAGGATCCGACAAGATCTCAGTGAGACGTGTGCTAACAGACTCTATAAGACTGTACTTTTCTTTGTTTTCACTTCGTGGTCCGTCTTAATCTCTTTGTTAGGAGATGTTTTAGTGCTGCGAATAAAGGAATACGAAGAGAGAGAATGTTCTCACTGGTGTTAAGTGAATGTCGCGTGGAGCTCTTGGTCTGCGCTATGCAGGTGCACTTGCAGGTCGTGGTTTCTGTTTGCGTCATCACAACAGTTCGGCCGTGTTGTTTCGGTGATAAAAGTCTATCGGCCGAAAACCGAAAAGGAAAATTTTCGGTGGCCGAAATTTCGGTGCATCCCTAACAAAAACAATATAGAGCCCCATAACATTTTCATGCACTATATTTCAAGTGTTCTGAAGCTGTTCCATAGTTTAATGTGAGGTATAGATTAATATTTGAGTCAAGTTCACATAAACTTCTCCCCACTGCATCTGTCTGTCATACTCCATTCAGCATTCAAACTGTGTGTCACATTCAGTTACAACAGTTAAAACTAGAGATGGACAGTTACTGATAGTGATATCGGTATCGGAGCAGAAAATTAGCTCCTGTACTGGTACTTGTTAAAATGCCTGATAGCAAACGTCGATACCACACAGCATGTGATAAGTGCCATATTCAGACAAAGAAACACCCACAACAGAACAACAGACAGCAGAATGGAGTTATTAAAGATTAAGGTTGTCTACGTAGGATATGCAATGAATATAATGTTAAACTTTCAGTATTAATGCCTGTATAGCTGATATGTACGAGCTGATAAAGCATGCTGAGTGGATTGAATTCGCAATGGCAGAGATGCGTGAGCTTGTCAAGTGAATATATAGTTCTTCACTGGTAAGTTTGTATTTCGGTCGGATATTTCAAAAACAAATAAAACAATGTACAAGTTACTCAACGGTAAAGAGGGAGGGAGAGAGAGAGACAGAGAGAGAGAGAGAGCATGCTCGAGCACTTCTCTGGTGTGATAGTTGATGTTCACTCACCTAGCACATGCGTTAGTATTAAAACTAAATCGTAAACCAAAAATCGTATAAACATCCTTTATTTTAGACCTTAGGCATGCATGACTTTCAGGCGAAAGTGAATATAGCAGCTTGTGTGTAATGCGCTAGGTAGTAAGTTACTACTGTCTCTCTCATTCTGCTATGCTACTTGTTTTTCATTAATGTATTTTACAACAATACAAAGAGCAATGTGTAACATTTTACCAGATTTAGTCCTACACTTATTAACTTTTATTTGTTCCCCAATAAAAATAAAGTTGTTTCAAAAAATGTTTTAATTTTTTCGAAAATTCTTGTGCAACCATGATTTTATGGAATATCTTTTGCCGCTTGCTTTATCTACTAATCTAGTTTAAAATAGTATTTTTTGTTTATAGATTATTGTTAGATATTTATTCATTTGTTATTTTTTATTAAAATGAAGTGGTCTATATTTGACAGATTGTGTTTAACACACACAAGAGTGAGGATCAGGTCAAACCACAGAAGTATACAAATTCTACATTGATAAAAAAATAAAATAAAATAAAAAAAAAAATCAGATTGGATCATAATTGGCCGGTACTCTTTTTGGTATTGGATCGGTTCTGAAAAAATAGTATCATTGCATCCCTAAGCGAACAAACTTTAAATGTGAACAGTCAATGTTTAGCTAGTGTAGCTAGTGTTTAAGCACTCATAACTCCATAACTCCGACTAAGACTAAAACTATTGGTAAAAAAAAATGTTTTTGTAAACCGAAAATAAAATTATACGAAACTAACAACATTAACATTAAACTAACTAAAATAAAATAATAATTAGCAAAAATTAAATAATCATGTTTGTGATTTAATAAGCTGTCATTCTGTGCCGAAAAATCTGACTTGTGGTTGTTCATGGAAATACCTGTAGATGGCGCTTCATGCACAGAGAATGCTGTGGAGCGGATCATCAAAGTAAAGTGCAAACATAAATCACCACATCACATTTAGTTTTGAGTAGTATGAGGTTTCAAAGCATTTAAGATCTTTTCTTCTTTTTGTGTACTTTTATAAAGGGAGAGACGGGACATAAATTAGTGTCCTGCAGAATGAAAACTTAACTGCCTTTAGCTTTTTAGTAATTCTGAAAACCTTGATGGCATGTTTAACAAGATTACATCTTTAATATGATTGAATACATTTTACACATACAAGTAGCATATTTTTGTTTTTTGTTCGGCTGTACAGAATAATTTTATTTTCATTATAAAGAGGTTTGCACAAGAGTTAATTGTAAACCATGCAACCTTTCAACTTTGCTGAAATTAAATGTCTTGCTTTGGACTACACTGGAAGTGTTCCTTTAACTCTGCTAAACTATAATTACTAAAACTGAAAAAAATAAAAATAAATAAATAACTAATTAGAAATGTGTTCACAAATAAAAACTAAGCTAAAACTAAAATGATATTCAAATAAAAACTTATTTAAAAATTCATATAATATCCTTTGTCTGAACTAAAGGTTTCAGCAATGTCTAATCTGAATGCCTCTGATTGGCTAATGCAATCCTAAACTCAGCAGAATCATGTCCGATTGATTATAAGGAACAATGCTGTAAAACCACGTAAAAAAAAAAAAAATGATGTAACATGAGCGGGTTTAAATTTAATACAGCAGTTGAAACTTTACTTTTAGTAGTATAGTTTTACAAGTATATTTTTTGGGGTGTTTTATGTGTTCCCTTAATTCCTATGGGAGATTCAGCTTACGCAAGGTCCATTCAAACATGCCATATCATTGCAGCACATAAATATCTGTTAGAGCCCAACTGAGCAAACCAAAGTTGACAGTGGCAAGGAACCCAAACTCCATTGGGTGACAGTAGGAAAAAAAAAACCCTGTGATAAACCTGACTCAGTCAGAAGACCCATTGTCTTCTTTTTTATACCCTTTAAGAACACAATTTCAATCAATTCTTGTTATGAATTATAGCAAGTCTATTACCTAAATAATTTAATTGCCAATGCTGAGAAATAGACCTGCTGTTTTTAAGGTTTTGTTTGCATGAAAAAAACTGAAACTTCAGTAAAGGATTTTCTGAAAACAGACTTACCCATGTTCCTTGGGAAGACTCATCTCAGACGGAGAGTCTTTTCCTCGGTCCCCTGACATACTGCAGCTACACAGCCAGTGCAAAGATCAGCACTGATTTGTGAAAAGTGTCACCTGTTCAGCATAACCTGAAGATAACAATGTTACTGAGATGAATAATATGGCATTTCAGAGGGACGAATAAAAAAGAAAATATTATTATAGATCATTCCACAAAATACATGGCCTAAATGTGCTATGCGGGAAATAAACAATAAGTCAGTAACTTTGCTACTGACATTGATAACCAACAATTCTTTATTTTCTGTATTGGAGTCTTTAAATTTTTCCTATATAGTTGTATTATTTACTTTTGAAATAAGCGTAATTTACTATAATTTGTACTAAACGTGATGTGCTATATGAACCAAAACGTTTTGTTCTTTCATAACACAGTACAAGAAAGTTATGCTGGATCTTAGGAAATGGCGGATTTCGTATAACTTCCTGTAACTGCGTTTTACTTTCGATTTCGCATTACATTTAGTAATGCGAGTTATCGAAATGATAAAAAAAAACAGACTAAAATAAAGAAGTGTGGGAAAAATCCTTCATAAAAATAACTGTTACATTTTTATAAGCTTCATTTTTTAACATGCGTGATCAAACAGTTTGCATTCTTGGCCGTCGGCTAACAGTTAGGCCTAACGTTACTCCTGGAACTGGCATAGGCCTACAACTTCGCATTTATTCCTTCGCTTAAATTCCTTCATACAATCCAAAAATGTGTAACAAGAAGTATTAAATCTTACTTGTAGCAGTACAGACGGTCTTTTGTACAGGGAATAGAATCCAGATGTCTTTGAACGCTTTCGATTTTTTTGTTCGTGCTCTGTTACGACAGATTTGAGCAACAAGAGGGTCTGGCTGCAGACATATGGGCGGGACTGGCTGCAGACATATGGGCGAGTGGAGCTCCACTCAAGAGCGGAAATACGTCACCTCCACTAGCGACGCCGCCGCCATGTTGGTCCGGGTAACACTTTACGTAGAGTGGAGCTCCATTTAAGAGGGAAAATATTTCACTACCACCAAACTTTCGTTCTGTATTACTTGTTATATACACGTATAAAGGGTGTTTTGCCAGTTATGTCACCTCTTTGTACGTAATGTTAATATGTTCTGTACTTTTATCTTTGTTACTTTTACCTAGTAAAAAAAATATATATACTAATCTTTTACGGTTTGGGCGAGTGGAGCTCCACTCAAGAGCGGAAATACGTCACCTCCACTAGCGACGCCGCCGCCATGTTGGTCCGGGTAACACTTTACGTAGAGTGGAGCTCCATTTAAGAGGGAAAATATTTCACTACCACCAAACTTTCGTTCTGTATTACTTGTTATATACACGTATAAAGGGTGTTTTGCCAGTTATGTCACCTCTTTGTACGTAATGTTAATATGTTCTGTACTTTTATCTTTGTTACTTTTACCTAGTAAAAAAAATATATATATCTTTTACGGTTTATGACAAGACAGCATTTTTTTATTCCCCCCCCCCCCCACCAAGCAATTTGCACTACAGACATCAATTTGTTCATGTTTGTTTTACCAGTGTACAACTGCCAATGTAACATTCCATACATTTTAGAAACTTAACCTTATGTTTTTAATATTCAGCAGTGAAAAATAAATGAAATATTAAATAAATTATTAAAATAATACCTCAACCAGAATTATGTGTGTTGAATTTTGTATTTTAATCAAAATAACAACATATACAAAATAACCACAGTAAAATAATGAAGAATAACTTCCACAATTTAGAAGTTTTAATGGTTTTTGAGTAATAATAATAATTAACACATCTTACACTACATTGAAAACACATGAACTGCAAGTGACCATAATTGTTACTGTAATAACACAATGTGTTCACATGCATGCAATGTGAAGCAATCCCAGCTACAGTAGCCAGGGTGGTCATCTGAGGAGTAAAACCCCAAAAGCACTCCTTGGCCATTTTCCTGGTGACCAGCCCCACAGTCTTTGTGAAGCTGGCTGCACTGTAGGCGACTGCACCTAGAGATTATGTACGGCTTTCTGTACTTTAGATAGTGTCTCTTTAAATATCTTCACTGCACCTGTTCAGTATCAACAAAAAAAAAGTTTAATGTTAAGGAAATGGAAGAGAGTGAGATTACTTAGTCTAATTGTTATAGCCACAAAAACAAGAGGGTTGACCACACTTACTGAAGTCACCATCAAGCCAGCTGAAGTGTGCCTCCTGTTAAATATGCTCCTGACTGACAGTGTTGTTAAATCTCTGGCATGAACAATTACGTCAGATGGGTCAAGTTTAATTACAATACTGACATTTAATTATCATTAATGTTAAAGCAATTTACTTGTTGCTGAAGGTGCCTGGGCCACCACAGTTGTGCTTTGTTGTTCTGATGTATCTGATTGCTGGGCTGGGGACACAAAGAAGACATGAGCACAGCAAAACTGGAACAATACTAAGTCTGTGTGCTGACGTTAGGTAAATTCAACACAGAAAAGTACTGCATCCTTCACCTATGACAGTCCCATAGCAGACAAAGTGATGGTGCTCGGAAGTTTCAGTCTCTATCTGTGGTGTTATGAGGATGGATAACACTTGATATACATTTGATCTGAAACAAAAAAGTAAAACAATAGAATAACAGAACAACAAAATAGAAAAAATAAATATGTTAATGTCACATGTAAAAAGACCTTGACTTCTAAGGTGGCAACATACATTTAAAATGTAAAGAGTGCTGCATCTTCAATGCCAATCCTATCCCTGGAAAATTAAATTAAATATGAAAACAACCTCCTCATATGACCTTTTTAAAATTATACAACAAATGCTAAAGGAATACACATACAAAACGATCGTGTCCTTTCATTATTCACTACATTATTTTACCACAAGCCACCAAAAACTAAGTTACATCTATGCTATCCATCATGTACTAAAGGTAAAAATGTAAAGAGCAAACAATTAACAAATAAGTTTATCAGAAATGTATAATCCAAACTGTACTTCCCCAGTCAACTGAAAAGAAAGTATGTTCTTCAAGAATTTATTGAAGAAGAGGCAAAGAAAATAAGGAAGCTTTATTTTACTTATCCAGTTCTTCCTAAAGCCAAAGAAGTTACATTTAAAATTCTAAAGGACATTTATCCATCTAATCACTTCCTACAAGAAAGATTTAATTGGGAGAACAATTCATGCGGGTTCTGTGAGAAAGATATTGAAACTGTTGATCATATGTTTTTGAAATGTGAATCTGTACAGACTTTTTGGCTGGAATTTCAAAACTGGCTTCATTTCAAACAGATATCAATACACCCTTTGACTGTGATCTCAGTTAAGGTTGGAGTATTGTTGAAGGAAAAGATCCTAGACTTTTTGATAAATAACCTAATTACTTTGTGCAAAAACTAGATTCATAGATAAGTAGATAAGTACGTTTTTAAAGGTTAAACCTCACTTCAGCGGATGGAAGAATGAACTAAAGATATTTGCAAAGTCTCTTCATTACAGGATTGACAGGAACGCCCAGAAACTCTTGTATGCTTTGAACTTGTTTTTGTTGTTAGAATAAGACCCTAAGACATCGTTCTTTTTCTTTCCGTCATTTATTCTGTTTTATCTTATGGTGTGATTATTGTTATTTGTTATTTTTTTCCATCTTTTTTCTTTCTATTTGGCTGTATCAACACTAATTATATGTGTTCAGTTGTTGAAATGTGGCGTAAAGGTTTGTAATTGAACTTGATAACTTAAAAAAACACATTGGACAGACACATTGATCTATAAATCACTATATGTGGTGTATATATGATCAGTGGCCAGACATCAACATTGCTCACGATATAAATCTATAAATCCATAGTGTTTATTAATTCTCTTGTTAGTAATTTCACGTAAGCCCTGTGCGTTTTTCTTACACTGCACGTTACAACAGCGTCAGTTCACCATTTTAGCGATGCAGAGATAAAATTACCTGAGTTTAAGTTTGAAGTACTCCCCGCGACGCCATCTTGATGTTTTCAAGTGGAGGTGACGTATTTCCGGTTTGAGAGTGGAGCTCCACTCGCCCATGGTCTGCAGCCAGACCCTTCTCGCTTGTGGAGCCTCTATTGGGCTAGGTGCACAAGATGGCGCCGGTGAGCTTCAGCGACGCGAGTGTGTGAGTACTTATTTCCGGTCTTGCGACGCTCGCATTGACTGTAATGGAAACTTGCACACGGATCTTGGCTAGATGTATATAATTAATGATTTTCAAATTTAACAGCCGTGGTATATCAAAAACATGGGGAAACATCCTCCCTATATTTTGCGTACCTCTGTGTGGAAATTCATCAAGATACAACGCGGAGATTGCTTTATTCTTCTGTTGATTATGCGGATCAGCGTCAGGTCAGGACCACAGGGATTTCTTCTTTCAAACACAAACCATTCAAATATGCAATACTTTTCATTTTGAAGAGCAGGTTTTGTTATGTTATGTAAGATAAATGTTTCTGACTGTCAAACAAGACGCAGAGAGATTTCTGATAAAGCATGTTTTATTAACTTTATTTGATAACATAATTTATAACTAACTAATTAAACGTAATATAATTATGGTATGTTTGCATTAAATAAAATATCGCTGTTTGCATTCATGTGTGTTTTTATTTGTTTTGTGAAAGATCTGTAGCATAAATCATTATCTGTCTATGTATATTGTTATTGTTTTGCATTAATTATCAGATTACAAATATTAAAATTAGTCACGTATTTTTTACTGTGTAAAATAATAAAATATGTTATGAAAATGAAACAGACTGATGTATGTGTACAATTGAGAAATAGATATTTCTGAAGAATAATCGCAGACCACGTCTCACGAGTTAAATATTTAATATAAAAATAATAATAATAATAATGCAAACATTTTCGAGAAATAAGTAATTTGTACATTTACATATTTGGTAAGATAAAATACATTATATAGCTGTGTATACACGCCATGAGTTCAACTTTCATCTCGTGAACAGTAGTGAACATTAGTGTATTTAATTCATTCACCGGACCCAAACATACACAAGTTTCAAATCCACTGGCTCAGTTATCATTTGTAGTATAGTGATAATAGCAGTGTATATCTTATTTGCATATGAAGTGATATTATAAATCCTGTAAACATATAGAAGGTAATATTTGGACTTCTCCAGTTTTCTGCGCTGACTTTAAGCACAACCGGAAATATCTACGCACACACTCGCAAGACCGGAAATCCAAGATGGCGGAGATATGCAACCTGTATGCAACTAGCCCATTGTTCCCGGAAGTAGCAGCAACCCGATGCGCGCCATAGAGATGCAGCAGAACAAACCGTTTGCGACGCACTTTTAAAATGTAAGACGTTTAAATAATAAGATTTAATATTATCAGTACATCTTAATAACAATAAATTGCAAATTAAAACCTTCTAGTAGATTATCACTCATTAAATGAGTAGATTTAAGGGATGTTATCAAATAACTAACCGATTAGGCTAGGATTGTAGCTGAATAAAGTTTGTAACGAACACCCTATTGTAAAATCTGTTCTCTTAATTCAGTTTAATCCATCGTGTTTGGAAAAAGGAGTCTAAACACATTTTTTTGCAGGGTGGGGAAAGTTAGCTAACGTTACATAGCCTATTACGTTAGTTCAATATAACGTGACAGCGGTGAGTGGTAAAAATGAGGTTATAACGTTTGTTCCGTATTACACGTATTAAATTCCTTAATAAAATGCACCCTATTGATATAAATTTAGAGTGAATTGAGTTTGCAAAAAACATGGGTGGAGTGTTTTTAGTCATTGTGATTAATTGACTATTACCTGTCTATATTATATAATAAAACGGTATTATATGCTTAAACTTGTTAGTGTATAAAAGTAACATACTGTAACATTCTGTGGGTGCTGGTGGGTGGAGGATTAGTGGTGCCGACTGTTCTGTGATGGAGCATCAGTGAGGATGCAGGTCAGGAGTGCTGAGGGGACCTTTTTTTTTTTGATAGCTGCATTTTCATTCTTTATTTTTCTTAGTGCTGCCTTTACATTGTTTGATATTTTTTTTCTTGTCTCTTAAATTTTTTTAATAGACCCAGGTAACTGGCTGATGGTTCACTGGAATGCTGACTGACTTGCTGCTGGTTGACTGGGCTGTGTCACCTGTCCCTGTCTCTCCTCTCTAGCCATGTCCTTTTTCTTCACTGTCACTTTCCCTTCTCTGAGTGTCCTCGTTGTTTTTTCCTCAACCTTTGAAACTGATTGAGGCAGAATACATGGTATTGCTAATTTTAAATATTGAAAATATCACATCACTTTACTTCAACTAGTACGAGTTTGTACTTATTATATATGAATCACCTGAAATAACATAGCTGTTATCAGCAGCCATTTCATGTATGTTCACAGGTCTAGGGGTGCATCGTGGAGCAGGGCCCTCCTCTTTTCGACCACAGGACGATGTACAAAGATTGTGGGAATAGCATCTGGTCTCAGCCTACTCTTGAATTTTTTGGTCAGGACTAATTGCTTTGCCTCAATGTGCCTTGCAGAGTGACTTGAGTTTAGTTTTTGTCTACCCACATACAGTACATATCACATGGTGGTTAAATGCACAGTTATAGGTAACACTGATGACTCCCTGCAAATGTCTCACCATGAGTCTCAGCTCCCTGGGTTTTGCAAGGCTTTGCTTGTTCCTTACTTCTAGTAAATCATTTTCAATGTAAAAAAGTGCAAATAAATTTAAGTATAATTACCTACCAATTTTTTGTTGTTGTAATTTTTATTTATATTTAGATTGCTCCTGCTGACTTGAGCCAACCATTATTTACAAAGAAAAAGTAATCTCGTAATATATGATTACAATTTAAAATAACTGTTTTCTATTTTAAAATGTAATATACTCCTGTGATGCCAAGCTGAATTTTCAGCATCATTACTTTTGAATGGCAGTGTACATGTTTATATACGAGTATGCTTAAGTTGTTTTAAACCTGAATATATTGTGTACATGAACAAGTATTGTAAGAACTATACTAGATATAATAAATATATTATTTATAATACATAATTATATTACTATATGTAATTGTAAGAATTATAAACAGTAAGCTTCATTTTACATTTATTTAACATGCTAATTACTGCTGCTAACAGTTAATTGACCCATAGTGCGGTGCGAGCTGAAAATCACCTGTCACCAGCCTGTCTCAGTACTACCTGAAAGTCATCAATATGACATTAGTTAACATGAGATCAGTGAAAAAAGGACAATATGTAACGTAAAAAGGCAACAGCAACCTGTGTTTATGCAACTTAACTTAACGTTAGCCTGAAATACGTTTTTAAAATAACGGTAATTGAACACTAATCCTCAAATATTATCAGATTTGATATTTGAAAAACAACATTGCTGTAACCACATACTCATGCTACATACATATGTCGGTGTGTTGTATAAATATAAAAAATAAATGCATTTATTGACTCCTTATTACCAGAAATCGCAGTTCTGTCACTCTACTCTATCAGTTTGAATGGCCACCAACGCACTTCCTGGAACTATTTGAAGTCTACACGAATCATGTGACAACCAAACATTTCGAACTTCCGTTGTCGCAACTCTCTCTCTATATGGCTCTGGCTTCAGCTTTGCTTAATGGAATCTCTAAGTCGATTTCATCCTTTTTTAATCCCGTCTTTGCCAGTTTGTCCACTATCTAATTTCCCTCAACTCCAACATGAGTTGGTACCCATAAAAATTATATATTTTTGTCTAGTGGATTTATTCTGTACAAAATCTGTAATATATCGTATACGATATCTTGTCTAGCATCTGACATTCCACTCTTTAAGCTGCACAAAGCTGAGAATGAATCAGAGCATATGCCTGTATCCTTAATATTAGATTCTTCTACCCATATCATTGCTATGAATATTGCCATGAGTTCTGTTGTAAATACTGATATATCATTAGACAGCCTTTTAACAGTACTTTGTTCAATATGATGTATAAATACATTGCTGCTGTTGTATAACCAGATTGAGGATTTTTAGACCCATCAGTAAATATATGGACACTTTTGTTATAGTTTTGATTCAAATAATTTACCACTGCTATATTCATAGATACACACCTTTCCTTTTCATTCTTTATGATGTTTAATTGTAGATCCACTAAAGGCATTTTGTACATCCAAGGGGTTACAATTGGTGTAATTACCGTATGATTCATGACTATACCATCTATTCCAATATCTTTGGCAACTTTATCAGCATTCCATCCAAAACTATTAAAACTTGCATATTCATGTTCCCAACTTTCTTTTACCACATCTTTTACTGGATGAGCATCTGCATGTCCCTTTACGGAGCACCAATACGCCATTTTCAGCTTAATTCTCATAATTTCTAAAGGCATTTCTGCCATTTCAACCTGCAAAGCAGAGATTGGAGATGTTCTAAATGCCCCACATGCTATTCTCAGTGCCTGGTATTTTGATCGAGCACGTGATAAAAGTTTCGTTTGCTATAAACCTGCCCTATCCCACCCACCGTTTTTTTTTCTCAATTACTGGAGATTAAAGACTGTTGACTGACAGCATCCTCAGATAAAATAATTAAGTAATTAAAGATATATGTAGAAAACGTTTTTTTTTTTTTCCATACTTTATTCTGCCAGACACCTAGAAGCACTACAACGAATTAACCGTGTGCACTAAGAAAACACCCTGTACAATGTTTTTCGGTCCTTCACACTTGTTGTTTGTCATGTGGTGATTCAAAATTAAAATTCAATCCGGTAAAACAGATTCTAACTCGGACTGGTAATAATTAACAGCGTTGACTGAACGTTCTGACGTCGCTGTCATTTCCAAAATGACCGCACAAGGCGCACATGTCCACTGGGGCTGACTGAGCAATGCTGAGCGCGGGTTATTCTCGTGTTTTGTCGTCGGTATAGGAAGAAGATGGATTATGGATTACATAAATGTTCATAAATGTTACATTTTGTAGAGCCTGTAAAATGTTTTCTAGGACATGATATGGATTCAAATCAAACCAACGTTTTTCTATCGGTATAGTTTTGTTGATGTTACTTTCACTTTCGACTTCTTCCGTGGGTTAGATTGTAGAGCAGCTGAACTTTTCATACCGCCACCTGCCGGACTGGGGTGTCGAGAGTATAACGTAATACAGTGAGTAAACGGTCAACATGGCATTTATTTTTCTCAATAATTTTTTTAAATATACATATTGTAAATGCATGAGATCCCGAGGTTGTTCCCTGCTGTATGTTCATTTTTTTGTCCCATATTGACAAATAACTATTACCAAATTTTAAGAAACATATTTCATAAAAATACCATTAAATATTTTAAAGCAGCCTATTTAAGAGTCCCCTTCCCCACTAAGCAAAGAAACACATCAAAACCTAGAAAAAACTATATCCTTCTAGTAAATTACGAAATCTTTGAATTAAGTTTGATGTACTGTACCTTGCCATTTCTGTAATTTCTCTTCTCAAGATGCAGAACATTTTTTTTCTCATAGTATAACCAAAGACTGCCGTGTTTGTTTTATGTGATTAATAACTTTATAATACTGGACAAATATTTGCACACATATGTATATTCATTATATACCCCCTCTATTTATTATATTTAGAAAATAAATTAATTAATTGTGATTAATTAAAACTTCTCAGAACTTCTCAGAAGCCCTTCAAACTGTTTGATCTCATTGTGACATAATTTTATGCATAAATTATGACCTTGATCAAAGTGTATACATGTCTAGGTTTGCAGAAAACATTTCTTTGATCACATCATTTGGAATTGTTGCTTCATATTTAACCTAAATAATTTTCATATATTGTTTACAATACAAGTAAGAGCAGAGAGGATCAAAAGCAGAAATGTTTCGGTTATCTAGTTTTAAATAAACATGCACAACACCGTAAGACTATTGAGTCGCTGGGACACGGCGATCGAGTGCCAAAATCATCCTTTCTTTCCTGTCTGCTCTCCACTTTCCTGTAAAATGACAGAAAGGCAAAAAATTAAGTTACAGGTTTAATATATATATATATATATATATATATATATATATATATATTTTTTTTTTTTTTTTATAAAACCTTTAGATCTTTACTGTCACAGTGTGGTCCACAGGGATCCTCTCTATGATGTAATTTCATGTAGTTGTTATTTTTCATAATTATGACAACATTAATTATGTCAATGACTGTATGAAAAAACTGCCAGTGAGATGAGAATGGGTTTTATAACATTTGTCTTTATGTATTAGTCGGACCTGCATGGTCACTCATTCATATGTAATTTCTACAGGACATTCTACAGCTTTAAACAGGAGAACCTCTACATCTGTCAGAAGATCAGTTCGTCTGAACTGATGAAAGAGGAGAGACTCCATCAAGACTTTTTACATCAGTCTAAACATTATTATCTTGGGTTCAGAATACAATGAACCAAACACAATCAAACTCGATGTTTCTTCACAGAACAAAAACAATATATTTGTCCAGACACAACACTGACTTTATACAAATTCAAATAATTAATATATTTAAAAAAAATATAAAAATGTACAGAAATATAAAATGTAAAAATGAATTTATGGCATAAAGGAGTATAAAACTGACATTGATAGTATTTGAATCTTTAACATGTATACTTTCAGTTTATATTTAGTTTTCATTTGATAAATCTGAAAGCTTACATTGTATTGTACAATCATGTACAGCAATTTTCACATTTTTCAAATTTGAGTAGTTTAATCATAACGTCATCATCTGATTGTAGGCCTTAAAACAAAGAGTCTTGTCTTCCTAATCCACCTCATTTGAGTGTTAATCATCTTCTCCTCTTTCCTTTATTTCACCTGTAAATAAAACCACAAAATAAATTTGTAAATCTGAAAACAACAATGAACATTCAACAAACGTGTATGTTTCTATTAATGCTGCATTATTAAATTTGAAAGTCTGAGCCTCTTCCAGCTGCTTTAGTTATCATTATTGAAAAGCAACATACACAGAAAGAGTCAGTGTAATAACCTTTAGTTGTGCTGTTTGAAGCTGTTTAAATCAGTTATCAAATAAATATGTCTGTTTATAAACACACTAAATTCATATTAGCTGTAGGTTTTGAAGTGCTTGACTCTCTCCATAAATATCCCTTCTGAAGTCCTCAAAGATTTAAAACAGGTTAGGGGTAAGATTTATTTTCTTTTCTTTTTTGCTGATACTCTCAGTTCATATTTAAATATATATTGAACATTATGCATTTTGATTATAGACATTGCATCAAAGATATTAATTTATTACAGTACTGCTGAGGCTTGTCTGAGTATTCCTCATCTGATGGTGACTTTTCCTTTTCTGTTGATTTCACAGGTTCCTGAGCTTTTGACCTGGGTGTAAACAATCCACCAATGAAGTCCACTCCCCATCTGAACCAGTCCTTATCCAGGCTGCAAGGAGAAAGCAAAAATAACGTTAAGTGGGAGAAGTTGCAAATTAGTTTCTGTATTTCAATTACTTTGAGTACAGAGTATAATAGACAATAACAAACATTGAATTCTTGCAATCAGGTTAATTTCTGGTTTTACATTACTTGGCACACATTTTTCTAGATCAATATTGTTAACACTTTATATTAAGGACCAATTTTCACCCTTAACTTGCTTATTAGCATGCCTATCCTTAGCATATTAGCTTTTTATTAGTACTTATAAAGCACATATTAAAGTCCTATTCTGCTTGACCATTCTCTAGATCCCTGAATCCTTCCCCATACCAACAATTATCTTACTAACTATTGATAAGCAACAAATTAGGATTTTGTTAAGGCAAAAATCATAGTTAATAGTTATTTGATGGTGAGAATTGATCCCAGAACTAAAGAGTGACTACAGTATTTGTGTTTTAAATATAACACATTCAAAATGCTTATCTGTGTTAGTATGACTAAAGAGATGTTTACTCACCGCAGTTCACAGTTTAAGTCTCGTAGCACATCAGCGAGCTGCTTCTTTGAGTCTCCGATCATATTGTATCTCAGATCGAGCTTTTTCAAAAACTGCAGTATTTTTGCGTTTGTCAAAGACTGTGTTAAAGAAGAAACATCTGCAATTCTACAGTACTTTAGACTAGAAGGAGACCAACAGAAAGACAAAAAGAGATAAGAGAGATCATGGTAACAGTTTCTATGAAGCCTGTATTTATAATTAATTATAATTTTATTAAGGCCTTATAACGAAAGCATAATGCATTATATATATATATATATATATATATATATATATATATATATATATATATATATATATATATATATATATATATATATATATATAAAAACTATACAATATGTTCAACTCATGAATAATCATAACAACAATTATAATACATCATAATACTTGCATAAATGTGGTTATAAGTTTAAGAGTATGATCATTTATAACACAAAATGAACACCATATTAAATCTTCTTCATTTATTTAGTATCTGCACAGTATCTTACTACAGCTTGAGAGTGGTTAGATGTTGAGTGTTATTTGAGTGTTTCCTGATGAGCTAATGTTAATTTATTGATGTGAGCTTAATACTCCAACTGAAAAAAATGCTTTTATATGGTTACATTTTATTTTGATGGTCCCCTTAATCAGTTGACAAGCAACTACTTGGCAACTAATTCTATCATGAGAGTATCAGTGTGCTCAAGAATAGCAGAATCTAATAAGTTGATGTATTTGCAAAGAAACCTATGTCAGTTTATCTGTTGGTTGACCATCAAAATAAAGTCTTGGCATATATTTACAGTAGCAGACATGCTAATACTCTAATGACCGCTAGTTAATATGTAGTTTCAGAGTTACTTATCAACAGCTGTCTAAAGGCTACCATCAAAATAATCAAACCGATATTAAAATAAAAGTAGCAAATGTGTCATATTACACATTCATCTGATCTGATATCGGATCTTATAGCTGTTTAAGAGAATGTATTATTATTATTATTATTATTATTACTTATAAGTGGTCTTTGACCACTTGGCAAGATATGAGACTTATAATACACTATATGAGAAATATATCCATTGTAAAAGTGGATGCATTGTGTTCATTATGTTATAAATCATCATACTCTTAAAAGCTATAACCTCAAATAACAATATATTATAATATATTAAAACTGTTCTTATGAATATTCATGAAATGATACAACAAACTATACGTTTATATATATATATATATAATGCATTATGCATTCATTACAATGCCTTAAGAATACCCTTATAATGTATTATAAATGTGGAGAAATTCCACAGAACTGATAAAAAAAAAAAAGTTGTTTTATTTGACACTAAAGTGTGGGCTGAGCCTCATCAAAGCTACAGAAGTTTGTGCCGAAACACATTCAGTCCTTTGCAACTTAATTATTTTTTGTAAATGTTATACTGTATACAGTTACTGTTTTCATCACAAATATAATTTCTTGAACATTTTTTTAAATTAAATATTTAATCAAAATACACATTTTTGGAGGGGGGGTCCTTGCTTTGTTTGGTCTGCGGCACATGTGTTTTTGGCCAGCTGGTCATGCAGTTATTCTGCTGCTGTTCACACTGATCATTCAGTGCCATTTACAATGTGTCTTATACTTCCACATTTTTTCATGACAATTAGTGATATTACTGACAGAGAGAAGATGCTTGTGCCACAGCTACACATATCCCGCTAACACAGTGGTCTGTGAGGAATTATTTTCCACAAATATAATGCAAACTCAAGCTCTTCTTAAGATATTGAGTAACAGTGTTTCATTTAAAGGTGCTGTAGGGAACTTTTATGAAAAAATATTTTTTACATATTTATTAAACCTGTCATTATGTCCTGACAGTAGAATATGAGACAGATAATCTGTGAAAAAAATCAAGCTCCTCTGGCTCCTCCCAGTTGTCCTATTGCCATTTGCAGAAACTCCATCGCTCCCGGTAAAAAATAACCAATCAGAGCTGCGGTCCGTAACTTTGTTTGTGTTTAAAATGTAGAAAAATGTATATAAGAAGCGAGTACACCATGAATCCATTTTCCAAACAGTGTTTTTAGCTTGTCCTGAATTACTAGGGTGCACCTATAATAAGTGTTTATATTCTGACTATTTTAGATTGCTTCGGGGAAACCGCGGCGGAGTAACCCAGTACCTTTGTGATTCTTCATAGACATAAACAGAGAGAAGTAGTTCCGGCTATGATGTTCTTCCGCAAGACGCAAGCAGTTCTGTTTATTAACTGCTAGAGCGTCAAAGTTACCTACCGCAGCTTTAATGTCTAATGTCAAAGTAATTTTAAAGCATTGTAATTCTAATGTGAATGTTACTGACCACAGTTTTTCCAGTTTACAGTGTGGATCCTTCAGTAATTCACATAAGTGATTAATTCCTTCGTTTTTTATTTGATTCCCGTTGAGCTTCAGTTCTCTCAGGTGTGATGGGTTTGATTTCAGAGCTGAAGTCAGGATGAAACACTGTCTCTCTGTGATACTGCATTCACACAGACTGAAGATGGAAACAGAAAAATAAAAATTATGTTAAGTTCATGTGTGAGTTCAATTTATCATAACCAAACACCATGCAGTCATTTATATATAAGCAAAACATGATATTTAATTATAACACCACAATCCAATCCATAATTAGAATCTAAGTCTGAAGCATCTTTAGTTAATCTAATGTAGATTAAGACACATAACTGACTGGAAATTTAAATGGACTATTTTCACATTCTTAAAGTGAGAAAATAAATAAACTATGTTCAAATTTAATGTAATTTAAGTTAATTTAGTGTCTCACAAATAATAATTTGAGCTGTCGTGTTGGATTTCACACAAACTATCAGTTTGACATTATTTGTTTTTGCATGTTTACGTCACATCTATTTCACTATTACACATTCAGCTTTTACATTGCAGGTACGATGTGGTGAGAGATTTGTTAATAGTTCTGACAGTCTGAAGCCATTACTAAGCAACATTATTAACACATGGATTGTTCAAAAAGACAATCAGCTGAGGAAACATCTGTTGTTAAAACAAAGAAACCTTGTTTAGAGAAGAGTTTTCAAGTAAAAGTTAAAGTGAAAGAAACTGTAACAACTCATATTTACATCAGACTGACTTTTAAGAGAGGGTGAGATTTAAAACCGACCCAAAGATCAACAGGTACAATTATCTAGCCCTCAGGTGGTTTTCGGGGACTTTTTGACCCCAAATGACTTTTGCTCAAAAAAAAAAAAAAAAAAGTTCCCTTTGTCCAAATGGTATGAAACCTTCTACGGCTCTCAACACTTTCTAGATCTACAAGAAAAAAAATAAAATTGGAATGATATCTGTTTTTATGTTAGCGTGACAAAATTTGTGACACTCGTGGTCTTCGCAATCAAAATAAGACTAAATTCATCATCAAAATCAGAAACAACGCAGAACACATTGACAGAAATGGCTCAAATAAAGTGGCACACTTCCACCAATGCAAAAAACATCCACAATGCTAAATTATATTGCTCACAACACGCGTACACCCACACACACCCACACACACACACTTGTGAGGATATAAAACAACTGCTCTCTTATAATTATTTCAAAAAAATCATGCAAAATGCAAAACCACGAAAGAAGGAGAGAGAGTGAGAGAGAGATGACAGGATGAGACAAAACAATTTAGCACACACACACACACACACACAAACCTGCTCCAACCCCATTATTGAAAAACTGTTTTTTTTTCAGTAAAAAAATGCTAAACTTTGACAAAAAATATTTTATTTTTGTTATAATTGTGATTTTATAATATTTAGATATGAATGTTCTAATGTTAATAGATTTGGAGTATTCTATTTGAGCAACTGTGTGTCCGAGTTTAGTCATTTGTATAAAAAAAAAAAAAACATCCAAACCCTCTCTATATGTGAAGTGCTTTCCACAAAAATGTTCTTTAGTGTGCCATTCTCAAAAAAAAAAAAAAAAAAAAAACTAGTTCAAACACAATAAACACCTCTAATATTGATCCAGCCTATGAACTTCTAACTAGCCAGCTGTAGATTTAAATATCTGCACTGTTATACAGAGAAACCCTTCAGATGGACCCATACCTCACGGTTCTCCTCTACATGCCCTTCACATGTAAGCATGTGTGGTCTTAACTCCTTTCTGTCAATCAAGTACTTGAAGTGCTGTAAATAATGTCATTTAGGCCCTGTTGCTTTTAAATAAATAACTTAATAGTCAGTTTTAATCACACTGTTACTGATATAATGTACAGTCACTTACTGTAGTTTCTCCATCTTGCATTGTGAACTGCTCAGCAGAAGCCCAAGGTTTTCAACTCCAGAGTCTCCAAGTTGATTCCCACTGAGCTTCAGTTCTCTCAGGTGTGATGGGTTTGATTTCAAAGCTGAGGTCAGGATAAGACACTCTTTGTCGGTAATCATGCAATTACACAGACTAAAGACAGAAAGAGAAAAGACAATGAATCAGATCCGTAAATGCCACAGTCACTAATTAATCAGTAAAACATTGAAACATAATTATTGAACCATATGCTAATCCATAATTTGAATTGAGGATACTAGTAACAACACAAATCTGGAGCATCTTTACTTTCATTTTGACAAAAAAATAAAATTAATTATTGTGATTTATACATGTAGATTAAAATACAGAATCAACACACAGGTCATTGTAAAAATGACATTTAAATTGACTATTTTCCTGTTGTCAATTTGAGAAAATTAAGGCAATTTTATACATGAATCACAATTTTAAAAAAAATTCTCGAGTGCAGCTTAACAACACACAATAAAACATAAATAAATAAAAACTTAGATTAAGTGAAAAGTACTGTAAAACCATGTAACAACAATCAAGTTACTGAAGTTACACTATTCTCAAATGTGTATTTTTGCAGCAAGGATTTGCCAGATAGATGACAGTTTATGAAACAAAGTTTATATTGATTAACCTGTTAACTGTCACTCAAGTTTTTGAAGATAGACTTGAATGTGCATGATACAAACCTAAATTTTTATAATTCATGACTGAAAACATTTTGTAACATGATTTTGATGTGCCATTTACATGGTAATGCAATGTCTGATTTTAAAATGGGTTTTGAAGGATGAATTTTGAGATTTTATGTTTTCGAGTGATATATAACTTCTGATGATTTCTAAAATGTTTTTTAAACGAAGGTCAAAGCTCCTTTTGTAAAGTAGATTTCTGAGGGTGCACTCTTGTCATAAATTAATCTATTACTTTTCCTACATAATTTTTAACAAAAAAAATTGGTAAAATATATATTTGGGAGTCTTAGACCTTTCCAACGATATATAGTTTGTCAAGATAAGATTAGATTTGAGTGTAATATAGTATAGTCAACGTAGGTGTCCCATATATGGGACGGGGTGACATTTAACAGGTTAAAAAATATATATTTTTTTCTACTTAAACATATCATATCAATCAGTCCATTAGCTACCAGCATAATAAGATTTCATCACACTTTAAATGCTGTACAGTAAAATGATACTAACGCTAGTATTTCCAGCTTGAATTGTGGGTTCATCAGTAGATCACTGAGGTTTTTCACTCCAGAGTCTCCAAGTTGATTCCAGCTCAGGTTCAGTTCTCTCAGGTGTGAAGGGTTTGATTTCAGAGCTAGAGTCACAGCAGAACAACCTTCATCTGTCATATAACAGCAGCTTATCCTACAATGGGAAAAAGAGAGAAACAAGAAAAAAAAAACAGCGGAACAAACTCTTTATTCTGTACAGTCACATTAACACAGCATATTAACAAAAAGAGGAAGAGAGATCATCTTCACTAGGGATGGAGTATTGGCATTGGTCTTTATACTGATCTTGTGCACTATACTCATTAAAAGGCTCTAGATACCATGCAGTGCAAGTACTTTACTTGTGTCAAGACAAAAAAAAAAAAAAAAAAAAAAATAAACACAAACAACAGAACAAACAGACAGCAGAAAGAAGATATCAGAGATTAAGAATGTATATTATGCAAATGTATCTAAATTAAATTAGTTGTATGCATTTAGCAGACGCTTTTATCTAAAGCAACATACAGTGCATTCAGGCTATCAATTTTTACATATCATTATCTAGTATCTAATTACTAGAATATTAATATCATATTAATATGAATCAATAATATGAATAACATTATATTAATCAATATTCATTTAGTTCATTCCAGCTCAGGTTCAGTTTTCTCAGGTGTGAAAGGTTTGAACACAAAGCACAAGTCAGGATCTGACACTGTTTCTCTGTAATACTGCATCCACACAGACTGAAGACAGAGAGAGAACAGACAATGAATCAGACCTTATGATCTGCAAAGGCAGTGGTTCTCAAATGTTTCTCAACCACCCCCATCAAATTACTGTCTTCATTGAATATTAAAGTTGATTATTATTTATTTATAATTAGAACTCATAACATTTACAGTAACATTCATATGTTTGTGCTCATTAAACTACGATTTTAAGAAATGCAATACTTTAATTCAAGGGTCCATTGAATTAAATTATTTTTACAGTATTTTTTTATACAGAGGATCTTTCAGTTTGTTCTTCATTTCCTGAAACTCTTGATCACCCTTTTTACTGCAGTGATTTTACCTCAAATTTTTGGGTGGATGTAATGAATTATTTTTCAGTGTAAAATAATAACATGAATCCCTTATATTTATATACAAATATAGTTGGTGTATTTCTTAGATTCTGTGAGATTAGATTCTCTTATATTCAGCAATCAGGATGATTTCTGAAGGATCATGTGACTCTGAAAGCCGGAGTAATGGGGCTGTAGCATGAGAGGAAATAGAAAACAGTTATTTCAAATTGTAGATTTACAGTTTTACAGTATTAATTACATTAATATATAAATGCAATTTGATGAACATAAGAGATTTCTTTCAAAACCATTTATAAACTTTACTTTGAAACCTTGAAATTCTGTCGTAACAGCATCTTTAATTTCAGAAATATCAAGTTAATAAACATTCCTTCTCTTCCACTCAATTTTAAGACTGGTTCTTCTGTGTCAGTGTCACTCTTTTACTCAAAGGGTCAAATATGTTTAGGTCTGTTGTTCTCATCCACACTCTTTGCAGTAAGGTTACCTGCATTATCTAACATGGACTAATGGTGAACAATACCTCTATAGCATTCATGTTAATTTCAACATTTACAAAATCATTTTTAAAATGTAAATTTAAATTATGACACTTTCAATTGCTTTCAATTTAACACATTTATTTTTGAAGTAAATAATTATGGGGGAAAAAACAACAACGCTTTTAATAAACCCTGCCTGGCCCAGTATGTCATTTTATATTGCATGTAGCTGCTGCACATGGTTCAGGACATCATGTGGCCCATGAAGTTTTGTTCAATTACCCTAAAATACAAGATAAGAGGGCCTGTCTCTTATCTTATATTTTTGTCTTATATTTGCATCTAGTATTTTAACAAGAGCAAGATTGCCGTTTTCCCCAAATAACTGCAAATGTGACATTGATTTATACAACAAGAAGTTAATATTGTGTTACAATTTACACTAAATGTTGTCAGTATTGTTACAAACAAAGCCACAGCAGAACTGTTGTGCCTTTTCAGGAAACACATAATG
This sequence comes from Carassius auratus, assembly GCF_003368295.1. Classification (NCBI taxonomy): domain Eukaryota; kingdom Metazoa; phylum Chordata; class Actinopteri; order Cypriniformes; family Cyprinidae; genus Carassius; species Carassius auratus. The sequence goes on from NC_039264.1 coordinate 34,080,185, forward strand.
GTGTCTTGTTCATTATTGAATCCACTTTTTTGAATAAATCAAGGGTGATTTAATTACCCATTCATAAAGACTGTCACTTGATTTGTTTCTGAATGAAGCAGCCAACAGAAAACAATCATTTGATGAAATAAAAAACTGAATGTCTCACTCATTATGACAGTGAATTGCCGAATTTGGTTTATATTCAGAGTACTATTACAACGAATGAACAAATAAAACTATATTAATTGCATTAATCAATATTTAACAAGTCTTCACAACCCTCAGCTTTTGAAAATCACCTTATTTTAAGCACAAATCAATACACTTTCAAGCTAAATCTTTGTGTAGAAATATATACTGAAATAAATACTTTTGAAAATAAAATAAATGTGTACATACATTTAGCCTATATTACATTTAATTAACAAATGAAAGTTGTTTTAATCATTGTTCTCCATCTACAGTAACTAAAATTATTACTGACCCATGATCAAAGCTAAGATAATAATTATTTGTTTCTTTGATGGGCTGTTTAGTTATAATACTCCACATTATTGTGACTGTGGTGTTGAGAGAAAAATGCCGTCTTAAACAAATGAGAAAATATTATTATCAAGTACAGTACTAGTAGTATTAAAAGTAATATAACATTTTACATTTTGTGAAATACTCACATCAGTGTGCTGAGTGTACAGTGTTTATCCTGCAGTAGAGCAGTGATCTGATTCACTCGTGTGTCTCCAAGTTAACATTCACTCAGATTCAGTTCTCTCAGGAGTAACGGGTTTTTACCCACAATTCCTGCCACATACTGACAGGCTTCTTCTGCAGCAGGACCCAAAAACCTGCAGAAGAGAAGATGAAGAAGTAGATTCAATTCAATTCCGTAAACTTGATCTAATGAAACTTAACACAGGGCACCAAACAAAAAAATCGAGTAAAGAACCATAGGCTCCTAAAAGAAAAAAACGTAGGCACCAAATTATTTTTTGAGGTTCCACAGAATAAACATATTTTATTTATTTTTTACATATATTTTAACCTTTCTTGGCATTATAAGCATTTTAATCCATCTTGTAGATGACCTGGGAACTAAGTGTTTTTTTCCAACTTGAAATTTACAGTCACACATCATTTATTACACATAATCTGTACCAATATCATGGACCTTAAGCATCACTTGGCCACTGAGTGTAGTTTTGGCTCCTCCTCCATACATCCTGTAACTGTTGTCATACACAAAAATAAAGGTGCTTCACGTAGCCAAAGTATAACCTATTTTTTTTGTCTAAATGGTTTCATAAAGAAACTTTACCATATGAAGAACCTTTACATTTCACAAAAGGCACAAAAGACAACCTCAGCAAAAACTTAACTTGCAATTCAATATTTGTCAATATTTGTTCAATATCGTAGTTTGGGGCCCTGTAACATTCAGAGTGTGAAATGGTTTATTTTGTATAAGTGAAATAATATTTACATAAATAATTCACCTGCATACCATTTATTTTGCATAATTTCATCACATCTCACCTCAGTGTCTTCAGTTTACACTTTGGATCGTGTAGTACATCACAGAGCTATGGAGCCAAAAGAGTCTCAATAAAGATAAATGCACACACTACATTCACATATGCACACATAGGATTCATACATGCACACACATGATTCATAAATACACACACAAGATACACAAATGTGCACAAAATTTACAAATGCACACACTAAATTTAAAAAGCACAGAAGATTCACAAATGCATACAAAATTCAGAAATGCACACAAAATTCAGAAATACACACACAATTCAGAAATGCAAACAACATTTACAAATGCACTCAAGATTCACAAATGCACAGAACAAGATTCAGAAATGTATTTCTGATGCACACACACATATATCTTGATTTACAAACTGCTTGCGGTCTGTGAACTTCACTGCATTTGTGTGTGAATTTTGAGACTCCTCTGACTTGGCTCGACACACAAATGCCTTTTTTTTAAACAGGGAATGATCTGCAACCAATCAGATGTCTCCCTTCTTTTAGCCAATCACAAGAACGCACTCCACGTGGTTGTTTACTTATAAGCCAATCACATGAACGCGTTCACACAGCGCGATATGCCTGTGGTGCGACATATTATAGCCTACTTATTTATGAAATTGTATGGAAATACAGATGTTTAGATTACAATTCAGGTTTATTTTTTATTATTTTTTACAAAATATAAATTTTAAAATGTCTCAATACATATAGCCCAGACTGTGACTGCAGAAAAAAGTTAACCATGGATTCATAAATTTGCAATAGGCAATTATTTCATTTTATTGAAATATTTTAATGAAAGTAAAACAAAATTTTTTACACCTTTTTGAATATTTTAAATATATCTAAATATTCTTTTGGATGCAATATAGAAGTCACTTTAATTATAATATTCGGTCCCTACATGAAGAGAGAGTCAGTGGTCCGCTGAGAGAGGAAAGTGACTCTCCAGCTGCGCAAAGTGAGTCGTTCGCTGCGTGACTCGTGAGGAAAGTGAGTCGTTCGCTTCGTGACGAAAGTGAGTCGTTCGCTGCGAGAGGAAAGTGACTCTCCGGCTGCGGAAAGTGAGTCTCCTGCTGCGCAAAGTGGGTGTCCGGCTGCGCAAAGTGAGTCGCCGGCTGCGTGAGGTAAGTGAGTCGTTCGCTAAGGAAAGCGAGTCGTTCGCTGCGTGAGGAAAGTGAATCGTTCGCTGAGGAATGTGAGTCGTTCGCTGATTGAGGAAAGTGAGTCGTTCGCTGATTGGCTTATAAGTGAACAATCCCCCACGTGGGGTGCATTCTTGTGATTGGCTCAAACAAGGGAGATATCTGATTGGTTGCAGATCATTCCTTGTTTAAAAAAAGGCATTTGTGTGTCGAGCCAAGTCAGAGGAGTCTCAAAATTCACACACAAATGCAGTGAAGTTCACAGACCGCAAGCAGTTTGTAAATCAAGATATATGTGTGTGTGCATCAGAAATACATTTCTGAATCTTGTCCTGTGCATTTGTGAATCTTGAGTGCATTTGTAAATGTTGTTTGCATTTCTGAATTGTGTGTGCATTTCTGAATTTTGTGTGCATTTCTGAATTTTGTAAGCATTTGTTAATCTTCTGTGCTTTTTAAATTCTGTGTGTGCATTTGTGAATTTTGTGCGCATTTGTGTATCCTGTGTGTGTATTTATGAATTATGTGTGTGCATGTATGAATCCTATGTGTGCATAGGTGAATATAGTGTGTGCATTTATCTTTATTGATACTCTTTTGGCTCCATACAGAGCTCCTTCACTCCTGATTGTCCAGGATAATTTCCTGTGAGATCCAGCTTTATCAGGTGTGAAGGGTTTGATCTCAGAGCTGAAGCCAGAGCTTTATAACCTTCTTCTGTGATACTGCAGTCTGAAAGACTAGAACAGAAACAAAAATAAATTACATTTGTTCTAAAAACTGACCTGAATAATGTAAATCCCAAGAAAATTATATTTAATTCCTTGTACAAATGTATTGGAAATTAGTTGAAAAAACTGTTTAGTGACTATGGAGGCATAGATAACTTTAATATGTTAGACAGCAACCTCACTTTCAGGCTTCTTACTATCTAAAAGTCTTTTCACAACATACAAGCAACCTAAAAATGGTTCAACATTAAAGTTTTGGAACTAAATGGGCAAAACTGGAAAAATAAATAAATAAATCACCCACAGTGGTGTGAAACACTAATAAACAATTATAGGACCATCCGCACCCTCAAAAGGACTAGGCCTTTATCTATCTTATCACATATAATCTTAAGATAAATGGTGATTATCAGATCTCACTCTCCTCCAGTCCTAACAGACTGGTCTAAATTCTAAAATAAAGAAGAACAGCACCATTTAAGTGCTAACTCTAGAATATCTGCATATATAGAGATGTCTGTATCCCGTTACTATACTCATAACCATTACAATTACAAGCATTACATGTACAATTTGAATCCAACAACAAATACATCGACAAAATATTTCAGTCAGAGTTTGTATGCTTCCTATAAAGCTCTATCCGTTTAACACACATGCATGAGTTTGCAGCCAGCGTGAGTTTGAGCATGAGTTTACTCCACAAACAGGAAATCCTTCTGAGCTAGGGTGGCGAATCATGCAGAGGGTTTCAATGACCGTGGGGAAGAAAAAAGGAAAACAAAACACTTTCAGAAACGGAAACCAAATAGGAAGAAGTGGTGCTTAGTTTTTTTTTTTTTAGGTTCTGTCTTCTTTCATGATGTTGCCTTCATTTGGCCCGAGGAGACATAGGATAATTCACCATGAACAGTCTTTATTAATCATATAGGAACAATGAACACATGTAGGAATAGGGATCAACATTTAGATGGCACAAAGGACTCAGGAAAACACAGGGCTTAAATAAGGAACCAAATAAGGAAATTAAAAAGGAAAAACTTGGAATCAATTTCACACTCAGACATGAGTAAAGACACATGGTAAACACAGAGCACGTCGGAGGAGGAAAACAAACAAACAGTCCATTGGTGTGACAATACTTTTGTTCTACTGACAACAAGCCAAATAGACATGGACGGTACACTTTGATGCAGGCAGTAGAGAGCAGGTTTTTGCAGACCATTTTCTTTTGCATGCTTCAGCTTTACACCTTCGGTGTAAACTTACCTTAAGCTAACTCCCCCCAAGAAAAATAATACTTCAATCAAAATGCACCCTTATACGACTTCAGGGTTTTTTGATATGATTGAGTAGCACACACTTCACGATGGCTGCATAAAAATGTAATATAACATTGTCAGAACATCTTTTCAGCAATTGTGAACATTGTTAAAATTATAGTCTTGCATCCTAGAAACTACTACACAACTTTAGGATTTGATTTGTCTAGTTTTTTAAACATGCCAGTCAAATTTTGCAAAACCCCAGACCAGGCCGTTATAACCTTCGGCTCTAATGTTGGAGAAGCGCCAGAGAAAGATGCTCCATAAGCGGGTAGTTAAGTCCTCCTCAACGTGATCTCGTCCCTTTGCGTGGAACCTCTTTTTATCAAATCAGACATTGGAGAAATCATAGACTCTGTCACGTACGGTGTTACAGGAACGAGAGAAGGAACCAATTGCAGGTAAGTATGATTTATTTAAGGGATAATCCAGAGGGGTAAACAGTCCAGGCAGGGGTCGAAACCAAAACATCAATCCACATAAACAAGACACGAACACAAGGCAAGACAAGGCAAGAATTGACGGACATGAATAATACACTGACATTAAACAAGGACTCCGTCACATAGACTAAGACAGACTGGGTATAAGTAGACAGAAGGATAATGAGGGAACAAGAGAACTGTGGGGGACAATCAATACACAACAAGGAGGAAGGTGACCAAATAAGGGAACAGGAAGTGATCTGGTGACAGACACCGTGAGAAAGGAGGACATCTAGTGGAACCCCAGGGAACACAACCCAGACACTGTGACAGACTCAAAGATCGAACAACTTGCTGTCGCTATCAGAAGAGAACTGTCGGCATTTAAAAATGAGGCAGGCACGGAGATTGACGTTACGAAGGGCGATCACTCTGAAAAATTAGCAAGCCTGGGAAGTTATGCTTCGCCTTCATCTGACACAGTGGTTAAGATGGTACCAGATCTGGTAAAGCTAAAGAGTAGAGTGGAGCAACTTACGGAAAAATGCACTAACCTATAAAGCCACAGAAGAAGACAAAATATCTGAATACTGAACATTAAAGAGGCAGCTGAATCCAGAGTATAGCGAATAAAGTGGAGTAGAGATTTTGTTGCCCGGTTCTTCGCAGAGACCCTGTCCTTAGATTACCCCACACGTGGACCGAGCCCACTGAGCTCTATACTCCCATTTTGGAAATGATGAACCACCTCGAGCCTTCATTCTGTGCTTGCATCTGTCCACAAGATGGAAGAAATAATACAAAAGGCAGCCAGGATGCAGCATATTCTCTTGGTAACACTTTAGAATACTGTTTCTTACTTACTACATAACTAATAAGGAATTACTGAAGAACTAACAGGTGATTATTCATTAACACTTAACTCACTACTGTTAACTACTAAGAAAGATGTGTTAACTAATCAGTATGTAATATAATTTTATGATTGTGTTAAGTAACAGTTAGCTAATCAGTAACTAATATATTCTGTGATAACTCCTGAATAACTACTATTAATTATCTACTAGTTAAGGTTCAAGAAAAATAACTATGAAATAACTACTAATGAACAGTTATATGCAAAAGAAACACTATAATAATCAGGCTGTGTCCCACAAATCAAGTACTTGAGTAAAAGTACAGATACCCCAATAAAATATTACTCCAGTAAAATTATAAGTAGGCTTGTTAATTTTCAAAATTACTTGAGTAAAAGGACAAGTACAAAGTACTACTACAGTAGCAACTTTGTTACAGCCCAATTATTAGCCTATAATGGAAATGAAATATGGATTTTGTTTGCTTCTAAATGTTTAACTTTTGATTATGAAATGTTTGTTAAATTAGTTAAAATGTGGGCAGTATACATGTTAAAATGGAATAAAATATGCTGTATTAAGAAATGTTCTCATCTGAAATAAACAGATGAGAGTATTTTACAAAGTTTATGATTACTTTTATAGGTTGTTCTTAGTCAAAATGATGTAGTTTATTATTTACTAGGTTCACTTTAGAATTCTGTAAGTCCTGCAAAATTATCTGATAATTCTTTATTAATTACTAATGGGTTCCCTATGTTTTCACTTTAGAATACTGTTTCAGATTCTAAGTAATTCTTCAGGAATTATTTGATAATTAATTATTAATTACTAATGGGTTCCCTATGTTTTCACTTTAGAATACTGTTTCAGATTCTAATTAATTCTTCAGGAATTATTTGATAATTCTTTATTAATTACTAATCGGTTCCCTGTGTTTTCACTTTAGAATACTGTTTCAGATTCGAAGTAATTCTTGAGGAATTATCTAATAATTCAGCCTGATCTCACAATCAAAACGTACATATTTAGACGTAAATTAAAACTATCCAATACGTATGTGCCTTTACGTATTTACAGTGTTGTTTACGTATTATCTGGACGTAATTACAGGTTTGATACGTAACTAAATTTACATAAAAACAACCTAAAATACGTACAGATAGAACGTGTTCTCTGACCAGTCAGTTATCCATAGAAAAATGCGTAACCCCACCCGAACCTAAACCTACCCAATTTATACAGAATGTTAAAAGAATAAAACATAATAAAACACAATTTTAGTAAAAATATAACATTAAAACGTTATTTTGAGCCACTAATGTTAATTCTACACCTACTCCTAAACCTACCAATAACCATTTCTTAAAACTACATAACGTTACTGTTATAAATAAACAAATAACAGACAAACAAACATAACATTAATCATTTATTTTTTGCGAAAAGATCAAAAGTGGTACCAAAAGTAGTTCAAATGATAATGAGTTCCAGTCGCAGTCCTCTCTGGAGGTAATAGTTTTTATAAGGTACAGAGCAGAATTTAATTTATTAATCCGTGAAATTATGAATCTGTCTTCTCTCCATGAAGGCGCACTGGCGCAGTACTGATTCAAATCAGTGTTGCCAACTTCTTTCAATGGAAAGTAGCTAAACCCTGCCTGAAAAGTCGCTAAATGTCGCTAGATGACGTCATATGCTAATTAGCATATTCATGACGTAAGTGTCATATTATCTTGCCCTTTCTGTGCTCATGTACTGCATTTTAAGGCAGCTAAAATTCTCAATAAAAGTTTTTTATTATTATATTTTAATGTTTCTGTTGTCCAACAACGGAATTACTATTATAATGACTGAAACGCGGTCCATTAAGACTACATAACCAGCTCTCAAAGATGTTAATCTCTGCACTAAAATCCTATTTATGACAATGTCTAATGAAATCACATACACATAAGATTGAGATAATGATTGTACTGTGATTTCGGCTATACTTGTATGTAAAATAGAGTTAGAAGCAACAGAATATATATTTTTTTAACTGAAAGTGCTGCTCCTCTCTGCTCGCTGAACGTAACAGATGCACAGAGAGAGAGGCGTGTGTGCACGCGGAGAAAGAGAGAGCTCGTGCTGCAGTGTCGGAGAGTCTCAGAGACTAAATAAGGTCTGTCAAAAAAAGTCGCTAGATTTGTCGCTAGTCGCTTTTTTGGAAAAAAGTCGCTATGGGGGTCTGAAAAGTCGCTAAATCTAGCGACAAAGTCGCTAAGTTGGCAACACTGATTCAAATGTCTATCAACTGAAACACGGCATGTTGCAATCTGTGACGAATTAGGTGAGAACCAATGAGAGTTCGATATCAGTGCCGTAAACCGTGTCGTAACGTCGAGGGTTGCTCACTGGCGCTATTTTCACATTCAAATCATATCATAACGAGCACGGGCTTTGACTATGTGACGGTCGCTGTTACTGAGAATGAAGATGAAGATCGATTGATAAAGGGCTGAATTTGGATATGTTCCTTGCAAACATCTGGATTCTAAAGATATGGAGTACAGCAAACAAATAAAATGGATGTGATTTGTAATTTTATGCTGTGCTTTTGTGTATCTATGGTTGTAATGCCACTCATTGGATAGGAGAAAATCGCACAGCAAAATATTGCAAAATGTTTCAGGTTCAAAATAAGTCATTCAGAATTATTTGATCATTAATTATTAATTACTAATGGGTTCCCTATGTTTTCACTTTAGAATACTGTTTCAGATTCTAAGTAATTCCTGAGGAATTATCTAATAATTATTTATTAATTACTAATGGATTCCCAACATTTCCACTTTAGAATAGGTTTAATGTTTCAGGTTCAAAATAAGTCCTGCAGAATTATTTGATAATTAATTATTAATTAATAATGGGTTGCCTATGTTTTCACTTTAGAATACTGTTTCAGATTCTAAGTAATTATTCAGGAATTATCTGATAATTCTTTATTAATTACTAATGGGTTCCCAATATTTTCACTTTAGAATAGGCCTAATGTTTCAGGTTCAAAATAAGTCCTGCATAATTATTTTATAATTCTTTATTAATTACAAATTGGGTATATATATATATATATATATATATATATATATATATATATATATATATATATATATATATATATATATATATATATATATATATAATATGTGGTATATGCTGAGGAGGCACACATACAGTACTGTATAAATATAAAAACTAAGGTTATCACAAGGCACTGGAGTGGGGTTCCTACTGGAGGTGATTTCTTACAAAACACACTCACAAAACAATTTACTACATAGGCAAAACCTCTATAAAATGTATTGCATTTATTATTATTGCATTTTCATACTACTACTATTATTGCTAATAGCATTTATATGAAAGGGTCACAGTTCAATGTAATTGTGTAAAACTGTTCATTAGTAGTTACTTCATAGTTATTTTTCTTGAACCCTAACTAGTAGATAATCAATAGTAGTTCTTCAGGAGGTATGACAGAATACATTAGTTATTGATTAGCTAACTGTTACTTAACATAATCATAAAATTATATTACATACTGATTAATTAACACATCTTCCTTAGTAGTTAACAGTAGTGAGTTAAGTGTTAATGAATAATCACCTGTTAGTTCTTCAATAATTCCTAATTAGTTATGTAGTAAGTAAGAAACAGTATTCTAAAGTGTTACCATTCTCTTTAGGGGCGAAATAATCAATATCTTTCTGCACTATCCGCCTGCTGTGGGAAAGCGACATAAACTTTTTAAATGCGCGAGGGAGATGCTGAAGAATAAACCAGGAGTCAAATACGGACTGCAATACCCTGATAAACTGAGGGTCTCGCACAACAGCAAACAATTCTACTTCACTGATAGAGACAAAGTGGTCAAGTTCACTGAAAGCAAATTTCAGGACCAGTGTAAAGGATGTTGTCAGACTGAGTCAATTAAGATCAGAATAATGTGACTGACAAAATTTAATCAGCATCGACTCTTTAATCAGCATTATATGACTGTTTACATATCTCTTGTTATCTTGAGATGCTCCCCTTGTACTCCTTATTACGGAGCTGTGCTGATACAAGTTTTTGGAAGTTTAAAGTTTGATACTTTTTTTGAAGGTATTTGATAGGTTTTATTTGATAGTTTTTATATATACAGCATATATATATATATATATATATATATATATATATATATATATATATATATATATATATATATATATATATATATATGTATGTTGTTATATTTTACTTTACTTACCTTAATTCTGCATTGCACCACGTGTTCTAGTTAGTCAGTTAGATGACAGGATCAATGTTTATGTTTTGGGGAATATGGGATGGGAGTCTGTTTAAAATAATCCAAGTTTCTAAACAAGCAGTAAAGACGATTGGGCTGATTTTTAATCAAGCAAAATAACAGAAAAAGCCTCAAATGTATCTCATGGAATGTTAAAGGATTAAGAAGAAGTGATGTCTGCACACTGGAAACTACTGCTCCAGAGGAATTTAATCAAGCAACGTTTCGACCTTCAGGGCCCGTATTCATAAAGAATCTTAATGCAAAAAGTATCTCCTAGTGACAAATTTCTAAAAAAATTCTTAGAAATGTGGCCGTTTACTCTTAAAATTAAAGAAAAAATCCTAGTAAAGAAAAAAGTAATTCAGAAAGCATCTTAAACCTTAAAAGAGGTCTTAAGGTCAAACTTGTTAGGAGCACAGATGAGGACTTTTAAGAGGCTTAAGAGTTTCTTTAGCAGTGGAGAAAATGACAGATAAGACACTATAGATTAGATCGTGCAGGGATCATGTTTGTGACTGATCTTATTAGAGACGTGCTAACATCTCCGACACAGCACATAAATGCCCTAGCTCCAGAAATTAAAGTAATCACTACATTACGATATTTGGCAACTGGGAAAATGCAACAATGCAATAGTGATGATTTGGGTCTGTCACAACCTTCTGTAAGCAGAGTGATCACACAAACAATTACAGCACTTTCAGAACATCTTATTGTGTCGCAGTTCATTTAGTTTCCACTGGACATTCCCACCTTGCAGGCTCAAAAAACTGCATTTATGAATATAGCAGGCTTATAGGTGCGCATAAACAGGGGGAATGAAGCATTAATAGTTTGTGCAATATGCTCCGAGGTCTGCTTCCTGTCCCTTGCTGTGACACCCGGCCCGAATTTTCCTTTAAGAATGGCCTTGTGTTCATCCACTAACTGGGCTAACAGTAAAAGACTGTTCCTCGGTCCAGTTTGGCTTTCTCGCCCTTCTTTGTTTTGATTCCATGTTTGATACATTAAAACATTAAAACATTCAAACTGCCAATTAAATAGGACAGCAATCACTGTAACTGGAAAGAGTGGAACGATATTTATCATTCTAAGCCAATCAAATACCTCATAGGAAATTAAAAGCATGGTAAATAAAAAAAGATTTATATACACACATATAATGTGTGTGTGTGTGTGAGAGAGAGAGAGAGAGAGAATGGTCAAATAGGAAAAATTACGCATTTCAATTCAAAGTGAGAATTAGAGTAGAGTGACCCTATACTTAAAATCACTCTTTTTTCCTTCTTGGACAACCAACCAATCACAGTCTTGAAAAGATTGTGTCATACATAGCAACGGGGTCAACCCCGCCTCCTCACTAAGATGAAAGTTTTTGTCTTTTCCTTATCTCTATAAAAATGGCTTAATATCAAAATCCTCATTCAACCCCTAAAGGTGACAAAGTATTTAAAGTATAAATCCAAAAACATTCCCTCTGTAATTTCTTCTCATAATCTCCTCCTCTTAAGGGTTTTGTTACCTTTTCTATACCAATATTCTGCAAAACGCTGACGTTATGTCCTGATTGTCTAAAACGAGACGCTATAGGACTGCGCATATTATAGTAAATTAAAAGCATGGTAAATGAAAAAAGGATTTACCTATATACACACATATAATGTGCGTGTGTGTATGTGTGTGTGAGAGAACGGTCAAATAGGAAAAAATACGCATGTAAATTCAAAGTGAGAATTAGAATAGACCCTATACTTAAAATCACTCTTTTTTTTCCTTATTGGACTACCAACCAATCCCAGTCTTCAAAAGATTGTGTCATACATAGCAACGGGGTCAACCCCGCCTCCTCGCTAAGATGAAAGTTTTTGTCTTTTCCTTACTCAGAGTTGCTCCCAGATCGGTCCCAAATCGCTCTTAAGCTAAGACTCCTATACGTAAAAGTTTTTAAGCTAAATTAAGAGTTTTCTGAGAGGATCCTTAGAATCTTTATGAATACGGGCCCAGGTCATTATCCAAGTCTGGTTTGTAATATGTTGCCTGGTTTAATGAGTTGAATCTTGCTGTTAGCTTTAATTTGGAAATTGTACTTTTTAACACCTTGATAATGAAAGTTAGACAACATCAGGCAAATATAGAATATGTAAATCCAGCATTACCATACTGTGGATATTTAAAAAAAAAAAAAAAAACAGTAAAAAAAAAAAGAAAATCATTCCAATAATAGATTTTTATCCATTTGTAAAGTGTAAAAAATATCTAAATCAACTGTTGCCATACAATGTCATACAACTTACCTCAGCATCTCCAATTTACACTGTATGTTATTCAGTCCAGAGCAGAGCAGCTTCACTCTTGTATCCTGCAGATTATTATTGTTCAGGTTCAGCTCTTTCAGACTGGTATCTGATCCAAGAATTGTAGCCAGAGCTGAACAGCTTTTGTCTGTTAAGTTACAACCATTTAACCTGCAGGGGAAATAAATCACATCACATAATAAGGTGGAACATATACAATACGTTTTTATATATTATAATTAATATATTTATATTATTTTACATGAATAAGGTGAGCCAAACTAACATGTTTTTTCAAAAACTAGAAAATGGCATTTAGATAAAATTACAGGTACAGTAAAATTAAAACAAAGTAAAAGATAACTTCACACAGTACTCATGTGCTTTCTTATAGACCATTTTCTGTGCGCCCACACCCAAAGTGTGCGCACGTAAAGCTGCCTCTGAACCAGCGCACAACTACAAACTGACTATATTAGATACTTGCATGAGGCATTTTTTTCTGTCTTAAATATGACTTTGAACTAATGTGCTATATTATATGGGCCACAAAGCCTGATATATCAAATCAAAATACCTTTTTTACACAAATTTCAATTAAATGTTTGAAAACATTTGAAAACAATAATACATTTCTACATTGGTGCAAAGATGGTGCATCGCTAATAACAATGTATAAATAATTAGCTTTGCACTTTAATTCTCCTTTACTCATAAAAATAAGACAGAAACTGAAATAAGAAACAAATATAGCATGAAACATGTTATTTATGGTCACTAAAGAATCACTATAGAGCAATGTGGATAACTGCATATTCTAAGCTATATCATAACTTTAAAAAAAGAAAAAAGAAAAAAATTGCTTACAGAGCTCTTTTGGAGGTTTTGATGACTGCTGATAATCTAATGAGACACTCGTCTGATTTCTTGAATTTCTGAAGCTCAAACTCTTCCAGCTCTTCCTCTGATGTCAACAACACAAAAGCCAAAGCAGACCACTGGGCAGGAGAAAGATCAACAGATGAGAGACTTCCTTTGCTAAGGTGTGTCTGAATCTCTTTTACCAGAGTTTGATCATTCAGTTCATTCAGACAGTAGAACAGATTGATGGATCTCTCTGGAGACAGATTAGCTTCAAATTTCTGCTTGATGTACTGAACTATTTCCTTTTTTCTCTGGTCATTGCAGCCTTCCTGTGTCAACAGTCCTCGTAAGAGAAGTCTATTGGTCTGGAGTGACAGACCGAGAAGGAAGCGAAGGAAAAGGTCCAGGTGTCCATTGTCGCTCTCGAGTGCCTTGTCCACTGCAGTCTTGAGCAAATCAATCGTGGTTTCATTTTTTTCCTGTTCTGAGTCTTGAACAAATACATTTTTCTTGCTGATGTCTATAAACAGATTTGCATAAAGGGCTGCAAAAAACTCTTGAATGCTCAAGTGAACAAAACAGTACATGGTACCAAAAATGATCCCCGTTTCCTCCTTAAAGATCTGGGTACACATGCCTGAATACACTGATGCCTTATAAATGTCAATACCACAGGCTTCCAGGTCTGTGTCATAGAATATCATGTTGTTTTTTTCCAACTGATGAAATGCCAGTTTCCCCAGTGAAAGGATGGTGTCTTTATCCCAGGAAACATCTGGTGTGTATTCTCCATCATACTTTTGACGGCTCTGCTGGATCTGAAAGCGGAGAAAGTGTGTGTACATTTGTGTCAGAGTCTTAGGAATGTCTTCAGTATTTGATTCCTGCAGTGTTCTCAAGGAGTCATCAGCCTGATTTCTCACATCATTACTCCTTTTCTCCTCTAAAATGTTCTGGAGAACAGTGGCTGAAATCCAGCAGAAGACTGGGATGTGACACATGATAAAAAGACTCTTTGATTTTTTAACATGATCAATGATTTTGTTGCCCAGATTCTCATCTTTGAATCTTTTTCTGAAGTACTCCTCCTTTTGTGCATCATTGAATCCTCGTATCTCTGTCACCCGGTCGATACAGTCAGGAGGAATCTTACTGGCAGCTGCTGGTCTGGTGGTGATCCAGATGAGAGCAGAAGGAAGCAGATTTCCCTTGATGAGGTTTGTCAGGAGAACATCCAGAGAGACTTGTGATGTTACATCAGACCACGTCTCATTACCATCAAAGTTTAGAGGAAGTCGGCATTCATCCAAACCATCAAGGATGAACAGGACTTTAAAATTATTTCCCCTTGTAAGGTTCAGGCGTTTTGTCTTTGGGAAAAACTGATTTATAAGGTCCATCAAACTTTGTGTTTCTTTCTCCTTTAAGTTCAACTCTCTGAATGGAAGAGGAAATATAAAACTGATGTCCTGATTTTTTTTCTTCTTCAGTCCAATCCAGAACAAACTTCTGCACAGAGATGGATTTTCCAATGCCAGCAACTCCTTTTGTCAGTACAGTTCTGATCTGCTTTTCTTGTTCAGGAGCTTCAAATATGTTTGAGCATTCAACCTGTATCTCTTGTGATTCATGACGCCTGGAAGTAACTTCAATCTGTCTTACCTCATGTTCAGTATTGACCTGTTCACTACAACCCTGAGTGATATAGAGATCTGTGTAGATGTTATTCAGAAGTGTAGAGTCACCTTGCTTTGCAATTCCTTCAAACACAAATTGATACTTATTCTTCAAAGCTACATTTTAGCTGATGAATGAAGATAAGATCATCTAAATCAGGAACAAAAAAACAAACAAAACAAAACAAAAAAACAGTTTCAGTCCACTTTCTCTAATAGATTCATAAGTGACAGATGTTCATGAGTCTCTTACCTTCTAGAGTATCAGCAGCTTCATCTTGCTTCATCTCTCTCAGGAAGTGGAGTGTGAGATCAAGAGCTGCTTCTTTGATAATGCATCTGTCCTCATTAAAGTCCTTCACTAAAGACTGCAAGTTCTCCTTTTTTAAGATTTTCTTAAACATCCCAAGCTCATTCTTTAGGAATGTGATTATTTTGGTCTCAAGATCCTACAAAAAAAGCAAAAAAAAAAAAAAAAAAAAAATTGAAATCAAATTTTTGTCTTTGATAACATGGATAAACTTTAAACACTTATGTTTTCTTACCTGAAAAATCCCTAGAAGATTGTCTTTGAAAGTCTTGTGGTTCCTGTGAGTCTGGATATCTGAATTGAATGTCTCATACTGAAGCCTTTTAAAAAATAAATAAAATAAAATATTGCATTTACAGGCAAAATATTATAGAAATCCCTTGTAAACATTTTTAGAAATGAGAAACATTTATGCGTTTAGCAGACGCTTTTATCCAAAGCGACTTACAGTGTATTCAGGCTATCAATTTTTACCTATCATGTGTTCCCGGGGAATCGAACCCCCAACCTTATGCTTGATAGGGCAATGCTCTACAAATTGAGCTACAGGAACACTGTGTTTAGTTTGCATTGGTTTAAGACATGCACGCATCTGATATATATATATATATAATAATAATATTATTATTATTATTATTATGACGTGACGCATACTCAGAATTCGGCTCTGCATTTAACCCATCCAAAGTGCACACACAAACCATGAACACACACCTGGAGCAGTGGGCAGCCATTTATGCTGTGGCGCCTGGGGAGCAGTTGGGGGTTCAGTGCCTTGCTCAAGGACACCTCAGTCATGGTATTGTCAGCCCGAGACTCGAACCAACAGCCTTAGGGTTAGGACTCAAACTCTCTAACCACTAGGCCACGACTTCCCCATGCAGACATGCATCTTGTTCATTTCAGTTGTTTACTTTCATTTTAGATATAGCCAACTGAGGCTATACATGAACCTTCTGTGTTTTGACAGTACTGACACAAAACATAGCTTAGTTCAGTAATCAGGTGCTGTTATTTATCAATTATTTAATTGATATCATATACACATAGTGTAGTTAACAATAAAGTTTACTCTATTCTACTCCCTGTTAACCAGAAACGTACTTTAATGCCGGGAAGAGAGAATGATTTTTTGTGATGTTATTCTCACAGCTCGGATTCAGCACAAACTAACATAGTGGCACTCATAACCTGATATAGATCAACTACCAAATTAACTACCAAATACATTTACTTACATGTATTTGAGATATATCAGATATTTATGAAAGTGAAAGTCGTGACATTTGCCAACTATGTTAACCCATACTCAGAATTGGTGCTCTGTATTTAGCTCATCCAAATGCACACACACACAGCAGTGAGAAGTGAACACATAGTAAACACAGAACCGGAGCAGTGGGGAGCTATATATCCAACACCCGTGGGGGGAAACGGGGTGTTCAGTGCCTTGCTCAAGGACACTTCAGCCATAGTATTGAGGGAGGAAGAGAGCATTCACCCCCCTCCCACCACCAAACAACTCCTGCCAGCACCGAAACTCGAACCGGTGACTAGTCCAAGTTTCTAACCATTAGGCCACAGGTGCCCCCCCAAAAAAGAGTTTCAGGGCAGAGCGCAAACGCAGTCCCCCACTACCATATATTATGCAGTGGAGATTCCCACATTTGGGGAATTCACGGGGGTCAGCATGGCCAAGCGAGTGCAATGGACAAGCCCCACCCTGGGTGAACCGCATTCTTGATCATGGTGTTTCCCCTGCCAGGTAAGTAATAATGTAACTAACACGTTTATGTATTTTGAATAAAACAGGAACATTTTATAAATGAGATACAGAACTCATTCTCAGCTATTGTGGCTGCAAGTATGATGTGTCACCATGGAAAAAATGGTAATGGTAATAATTGGTAATATCTGAACAAACAAAAAATGTTCATATATGATATTCACTGATATACTTTCTATCACAGTCTATGTGCCACCAAAATTAAGAAACATATGAAATACCTTTTGGCGAGTGGAGTTTTTCTCTCACTGAAATTTGACATACCATCTTTTGACCGGTCACTCTTCACAGACACAGAGCTGGACACAAGAGAGCCTGATCTTACACTAATGACACAAAGAACATAGAGACAAAACACTATCACAGAGGAGGTATATCAGTATAATATTTTTTTTTTAATGCTGCAAATGATAATTAGATACCGTATAGCTGTGCATTTCATTCTACTATGACTATGGATGGATGGATATATTCATGTTCGGCTGCAAAATCTTTATTTTAAATGCTAAATGTACGTGTATGACTCTTAGTGGTCATCTGTGTACTTGTTTTACTGTAAGAAGTTCCAGAATAAGCTCAATAAAGGCCACTAAATATAGTGTTCAATAATTTATTTCAAGTTTTTTTTTCAGTCCAGCTCTATCACATACCCCTGTAGATTAATACTATATTGTAAAACACATGAAATACCTTTTGGCAGGTGACGTTTTTTTCTCACTGAAGTTAGGCATGTCATCTTTTGAACGATCACTTCTCACAGACACAGAGCTGGACACATGAGAGCCTGGTCTCACACTAATGATACAGAGGAGACAAAGGGGGAAAAAGACAAACACTGACTGACTAACAATTTTCATAAATGTAGCCACTTTTATTCACTTTCATTTAAAAAGTTTGTGTACAATTATAACACTTTTTTTGCTACAATAACACTACTGTTCTATTACCCAGAGCAAACTTATATATATATATACATACATACATACACATATATATATATATATATATATATATATATATATATATATATATATATATATAATATATAGCTGTTAGGGGGTGAATAAATTTGTACTTTTGCAAATACGTCAATGATCAATGATTTTGCTTTTCATATTTTTAATGTTAAGCATCTACAGGATACCTTTTAAATGTTTAAAAATCAGTTAAATTGCACTGATAAAATTAATTCATCCTCTAGTCCTAAAACATCTGCAGTCGTGGTAGAAGCTCTGTATGTTAATTATTTACTATTAAGTTTGACTTCTCCATAAAGCCCTGTTTTCATGTTTAGTTTAAAAGTATTTGCAAATAATAATAATAATAAAAGATTCAGTCTCACCTCTGTTTCTTTGAGAGACTTATCTCAGACAGAAAGTCTTTTCCTTGTTCCTCTGACATACTGCAGCTAAACTCTCATTGCAAGCATCAACACTGGTTTGTGAAAATAGTCAGCTGATCAGTATCACCTGGATATGATAAGGTCAATAACATGGCAATGTATAATATATAAACAAGAAAAGAGAAAAATAAACTACTACAGACTAAATTCCAAAAAAGTTGGGACACTGTATAAATTGTGAATAAAAACAGAATGCAATGATGTGGAAGTTACTAAGTTTAATATTTTATTCAGAATACAACATAGATTACATATAGAATGTTTAAACTGTATCATTTTAAGGGAAAAATATGTTGATTTTAAATTTCATGATATCAACACATCTCAAAATGTGGGACAAGGCCATGTTTACAGTCTGCAAACATCTAGGGACTGAGGATATACCTTTCAGCATTGATGGTGCTTTTCCAGATGTCTAAGCTGCCCATGCCACACGCACTCATAAAACCCCATACCATCAGAGATGCAGGCTTCTGAACTGAGCGCTGATAACAACTTGGGTTGTCCTTGACCTCTTCAGTCCGGATGACATGGCATCAAATTTTGATTCGTCTGACCACAGAACAGTTTTTCCACTTTGCCACAGTCGATTTTAAATGCCTTCGCTTCTGGATCATGTTTAGATATGTCTTCTTTTTTGACCTATATAGTTTTAGCCGGCAACAGCGAATGGCACGGTGGATTGTATTGACAGACAGTGTTTTCTGGAAGTATTCCTGAGCCCATGTTGTAATTTATTCAGTACTATTCCTGTATGTGATGCAGTGACGTCTAAGGGCCCGTAGATCACGGGCATCCAGAATGGTTTTCCGGCCTTGACCCCTTACGTACAGATATTGTTTCCGATTCTCTGAATCTGTGGATGATATTTTGCACTGTAGATGATGACAACTTTAAACTCTTTGCAATTTTTCTCTGAGAAACTCCTTTGTGATATTACTCCACTTTTTTTCGCCGCAGCATTGGGGGAATTGGTGATACTCTGCCCATCTTGACTTCTGAGAGACACTGCTACTCTGAGAGGCTCTTTTATACCCAATCATGTGTATATGGGTATAGGTATATAGGTCATGCCCATTGACCTAATAAGTTGCAAATTGGTCCTCCAGCTGTTCTTTATATGTACATTTAACTTTTCCAGCCTCTTATTGCTACCAGTCCCAACTTTTTTGGAATGGGCAGCTCTCATGAAATCCAAAATGAGCCAATATTTGGAATGACATTTCAAAATGTCTCAATTTCAACATTTGATATGTTATCCTTATTCTATTGTGAATAAAAAGTTTATGAGATTCGTAAATTATTCCATTCCTTTTTTTTGTCTCAACTTTTTTGGAATGGGTTTGTATACACACTATAAACTAAAGTGGTTTACAAACAAATATATTGCCATATAGAATAACCAAGTGGTCTGACAGGTGCCACAATATATAATAATATATATTCTTATTAATAATAGATTTTTATATTCGATCAGACTTAATGTTTACAATACATTTCTAATATATTTGATTATTGTTAAATGCTCCTAAAATAACTAATTAAGTAAAAGCAACCAATGAATTATGATCATATGCTTAGAGTACATGGAGTGACAACTTAATATTTCACAAAAATGAAGAAATCATGTCAATGAACAATGGTGATAATACAAAACGCAATACTAAATGATTAAATAATCTATACAAATCATCTTATTACTTCCATAGCAACGCATCATGCAGGCACAACAGCTTTTATAGCTTTTATTTAGTTTTTCCTTTCTTATTTAAAATATATAGAAGGGTAAAAACATGGCAGACAGATATTTGTGAGATGAAAGCAAGAAAGCTAAAACAAAACAAACAAACAAACAAAAAAAACTGATAACTGGTTTCTTAAATTTATAGTGTGTGAATAATCTTGGATTGACAATCAGCTGTATTGGCAGCACCGAGGGGCCCCCAAATAAAATTGTGCTTAGGGTCCTATAAATGCTTGGACCTGCCCTGACACACACACACACACACACACATATATTACATATGTGAACTGAAATATTCTACGTAGTGATAGCAGATTTTTGTTATGTTCTTTAACCAACTAACAAACAAACAAATAGAATGCTCGATGCTAGGCTTTATCTAACGGTTACCTGTCATAGAGAAAATAGGGGAAACCTTCAGTATTTATTTTAAATAAGACTTTCTTAATTGTCATGTTTAAAATCCACGCACTTCAGAAAATTTAAGTAATTTCAGGCAGCTAACGTTACATTCGTTTGAATTAGCCTTTCATACTTCAGGACTAAAAGGTCTCCTGCAACTTCATATTTAAATCATACTTACAACATGAAATAAATCCTTATTTTATTCAAAAAAATAAAATAAAAAATACTTACAGAATTGTTCATTAAAGTTAGATATTTAGAAGTATGCCTATCTGTCATGTAGGCTTGTTGTTTGTCTCGCGGTGTGACTCCAAAGCAAAGTCCAATCTCTGGTAAAAGATTTCCTGTCGTTAGACTCCTGTGTGTTTGCAGACTTTGGTAACGATTAACAGCGATGACCAGCCATTTTGACGTCCTCATTTGCCATAGTAGTATGATCCTACATGACCATTAGTGGTGTATTGTAACAAAGTAACAGTGGTGGGAAGTAACAAATTACAACTACTCACGTTACTGTAATAAATTAGTTTTTTGGGGTACTTGTACTTTTTTAAATATATTTTTAAAGCTGTACTTTTACTTGTACTTAAGTAAAATAATAAGCAAAATAATCTACTTTGTTACTTTTAAATCACAGTTCATTACGGAGTATGCCCACGGTTTTCCCCCATTTTAACGACACAAATACACAGAATGAGCAAATGCGTAAGATTGAGATTTTTGTAATGGTAATTGGGGGCATAATATTTATATGTGTAAATTAAAGCCTATGTAAAATCTATTCATCATATAAAGTGAATGTGTCTTTTTAGAAGACTCTGATTAAACCAATTTCAAAGCTTGAAAAAATGAGTGCCTTGAAAAAATGGATGGACAAAAAATATATCTACAGGTATATGGCAGTATACAGTATGTAGTAGTTTTGCCAAAAGTATAGAAAATGATTGTACATCGTGAAATCAAAAACAACCCTACTTTCTTTTTTTAGTGCACAGTACTAGTCTTGTAGCAAATACTTGAACCATGCAAGTCAATACACTGGGAACAAAAAAGTCTGCCGTCGCTTCCGGCTCTGGAATGGCGTTCTTGCTCTGATGAAGTCAGTTTGATGGCTTGGGAGAAAACAATATCAAATTTATATGGCAATATTGATGCCATCCTTATCAGAGGGAACTTGCTGCTTTTGCAAGGGGCGGGCAGTACTGAAACACCGTCTGAGTTGTTCACCAATCACAACACATTTTGTTTTTCGGAAGGCAGGTCTTCATCAAGACCAGAACTAACTGAGACATTTGTGTCAAGCTGGATAGAGAGATATTGTAATAATGTAAATAATGTTTTTTGAGCCACCAAGCATGAGAGCGTGTTCTAGTACACCCCCAAAACAAATTCAAGACATTGTAAAAGAGCATAATAGGACCCCCTTAACCACTCTTATCAAGCCAAGGTATTGAAGTTAGAAATTCCTGTATCATGACCACTAATTATCATACTTTGTCAATAAGATAAAAGTGGGTTTTGTTCAAAGTTGCTATTATCCATGCACATAGATCTTTGATATAAATATTTTTTGTTACTTAATATCGCCAGCTAAAAAGTAAAACGTTTTTGAGGGGAGTACTTTTTACTTTTACTTAAGCACTGTTTTGACAGCAGTACTTTTACTAGTAATTGAGTATTTATTTTTATCAATGTAACATTACTTGTACTTAAGTACTAATTTTCAGTACTCTTTCCACGACTGCGAAGTAATAAGTACTGTTACAGTACTTACTATAGTTAATTTCCCACTAAAGTCAACTCTGGGGTGTGCGATACAGCATTGTCTGCAATAATATGGTACGTTTTGTTGTAATGATGTGCAATCTGACATTATCAGGTATTTCACCAAATCACACATAGTGCATGCACATGATTTATTAGTCAATTAAAACTCAAAATCACAGACATTCTAAATCGTAGATGGCAAAAAAGCTTCTGCATGCTTTTTATGTTTATTTAATTTAATATATTTAACTTAATCTATATCACACAAAGAGTAAACATTTTCTGCAAATATCAGCATGAACACATTTCATAATTTTACACAAGTTCAGTAAAGCAATAAGTGACTTACATTTTAGACATAATATTGCTTGCTTTTTCTCAATTTTGCTAACAAAAATAATTGTAAACAAAGATCACAGCACTGCTTTGGATCTCTAAGCAATGGATAGTGTTTAATTATTGAATGAATCAGCCGTTTGAATGAATCCGTTGAATTAATCAGTTAAACTATTTCAAATATATTTCTATATTAAAAACAAAACATTATTTATCCATCTGTGACTGCAGGTTAAATGCATCCATGTCCCCTCTGAGACACATAAACTGTAAATACACATACTGTAATTGCTTTTTCAGATGCAGAGTCCAGAAATGTTTTCTTATGTTGGAATGAAAGACACTAAGTACAGATGAAGTGATTATTATTCTTATCCAAAAATACAAAATAGAAAAAATAGTTCAAACTGAACAAACCCTTTCTACTCAGGCTGTGTATGAACATTTAATGAATATTAATAATGAATATTTAGAAATGTTTTCCAGGATGGAGATCAAATCCAGCGAGTACCATTTTCTCTTTCAATTTTTTTTTTTTTTTTCGTCTTTTATTATTTTCCCTGGATTTTGGACTATTCTCTAAAATGCTGGATATTGTAAATGTCTGACAAATTGTTTCAATACAATTGTCATATATTTGATAATTAGAATCCGCTCTGTTCTGATGATTGACTCTTCACTTCACTGCTCCACCTGTGAATAAAACAACCAACAATAACCAATATCAAATATCATTCCTGCACATGGATGTTCCTAAGAATTTAGCATTATTCATTTTAAAGTGCATGTGTGTATTTCCTTCATTAAAATAACTAATAGCTGCAGTATTTTGCAAATGTGTGCATATAAGAATAAAAAAAAAAAAAATTATATATATATATATATATATATATATATATATATATATATATATGAATGACACAGTGCTACAAGTTTAAGCTTTAAAACTGCTAAAAATATTGATTTCATTTTTCTCTTTTGTGCTGATATTTAAGAAAAGAGTACACAAATATTTAATGAACATAATAGATTCTGGGTACAGACGTCACATCATCACAAATTAATTTATGCTCATCCTATAATGAGGCTCTTCTGAAGATCCTCACCTGATAATGAAGCTCCTTTTCACAGGATTCTAAGATTTAGAACAGGATGTAAATTGCATACCAGTGTGCTTTGTGGCAGCTCTAAACAAAAACTGTTCACAGTCCTGTCTGTAAGGGAAAATCAGAAGAGAAAATAATCTGTAAAGGCTGTAAAGGATTGCAAATTAAATACTACATATATTTCAATTTAAAAAGTAAAATGAAGTGTCACATTAAATTAAGATTCTTAAAGTCAGTTAAACACAATATAATCCATTTAAAACAATGTATGTTCAAATGTTATTATGACCGCAGAAGAACCCGAGTCACTGTAAAGAGAAACACACGCTGATGAGTTTGTTGTTTATGTGATTGATGAGAATAAAGCAGATACAAATGATATTCGTAATTAAAATGAAAACCTTTGAGCAGAACTTTCATTAAAGTGGTTTGTTCTCTAGTTTAAACATTGCTTTTATTGGTCTTCGTAAATAATGTTAAATAATGTGAATAATATTTCTTGTACAATGTAAAAAATTATAACAAAAATTTAAGTTTTGAATGTCATATTTGTTCTGACACGAAGTCTTCCAATAAAGATTAATACAAATTTATTTTGGCATATTTTTGAAAGATGCCCCATGTTTTAAATATATTAATATATATTAAGCTCTCTTTAATACCACAAAGAGATATTTACTCACTTTAGTTTACAGTTTGAGCCTCGTAGCACATCAATGAGCAGCTTAACTGAGTCTCCAAACATATTGTTTGTCAGATCAAGCTCTTTTAGAAACTGCAGTGCTTTTGTGTTTGTCAAAGACTGAGTTAAAGAAGAAACATCTGTAATGCCACAGAAATTTAGGCTAAGAAAAGCAAACAGAAAGACAGAATCATGAAACAAAACATCATTAACAAAAATAAAAAAATAAATAAAAAAAACTGATATGAATCTGATTTAAATCTGCTTTTAAGAATTATGATTTTTTTCCTCACCTCAATCTCTCCAGTTTACAGTGTGGATCCTTTAGTACATCACATAATTGACTCATTCCTGTGTTTTTTATTTGATTCTCACTGAGGTCCAGCTCTCTCAGGTGTGATGGGTTTGATTTCAGAGCTGAAGTCAGGATGAGACCCTGCTCGTATGTAATACTGCATTTACTCAAACTGAAGAAAGAAAAAGAAAATACAATAATTCAGATCCACATTAAGCTTGTGTGAGTTAAAGGCATAATGTTACATTTTTTTAGCTGTCATTCCTGTCTTCTTTCACAGCAAATTTGTCAGATTTCCATCCATGAAACAATTTTATAACCACGAAGTATCAGAGTTTAATGTTCTTTATACTGACACACGTACTGAACAATCAGTAGCTAGTTAGCTAATATACATTTTCAGTATTTCTTTAGATGAGGAAATGAAAGAAGGTGTATCTATAGATGATGTGATATGAGTCTGTTTTCTTAAAACAGTTATTTTTAACCACACCATAACTATTGTTCAGTATAATGATACTAACTCTAGTTTCTCCAGCTTGCATTGTCGTTTTTTCAGTAGATCACAGAGGTTTTTCACTCCAGAGTCTCCTAGTCCATTTCCACTGAGGTTCAGCTCTCTCAGGTGTGATGGGTTTGATTTCAGAGCTAAAGTCACAGCAGAACAACCTTCATCTGTCATATAACAGTATCTTAACCTACATTGAGAGAAATGAGAAAATAAATCACACTTCATTTAAATAAAACTTTTTTTTTTTTTGCATGTGAATATTCTTCACCTCAATCTCTCCAGTTTACAGCATGAATCCTTCAGTACATCACATAAGTGAATCACCCCTGTGTTTTTTAGTTCATTTCTACTGAGGTCCAGTTCTCTCAGGTGTGATGGGTTTGATTTCATATCTGAAGTCAAGATGAAACACTGTTTCTCTTTAATACTGCATTCACACAGACTGGTGATAAAAAAAGAGAAAGTTAATCTGTGAGTAAAATTCATAATAAGTAAATACAATAAAGTACAATTATATATAAAAAAAATACACAACTGCTGTACAGAGATGCTTTCCAAGATGGCAGCGCATCCACACGCAGCGGCTTCTCTCTGTCCCGACAGAACGGTGTTTTCGTGTTTTATGTCTTGTGAGTCGAAGTGTTTTTGTACGTCATCATCGTGTCTACCTGTCTGTAAGCGCGCATACAGTCGCGAGTTTCTGCTCGATGTCGGCAGAACCGAATTTTAACAGTTAAACTCCATGCACGCGGGACAGCTACGGGATCTCGGTCTGCTACGGAGGCCTTCACCGACCCCCACTACTGCATCTCGCCCACAGCAGAGGCGACACAAGCGGTGTGAGAGGAAGCAGAAGAGGGGGAAGCGCGGAGGTATCCGGGCTAGGCTAACGGCTAACCCACACAAGCCATCTATCCCCACCATCTTACTGGCTAACGCACGCTCGTTGGACAATAAACTGGACTACATTCGATTACTATGTTCAACTACGAGGACTGTAAGAGACTGTTGTGTTTTTGTGTTCACGGAAACATGACTTAGCAACAGCGTTCCAGATGGCGCCATTCAGCTCGACCAGCTGACGTGCTATCGAGCGGACAGAGCTCTCGTTGCAGGAGGAAAAACCCGCGGTGGCAGGCTTTGTGTTTACATCAATAACGCGTGGTGCCGCGATACTGTTGTGATCAGCAAACACTGCTCACCCCTGGTGGAGTTTATGATTATTAAGTGCCAGCCGTTCTATCTGCCGAGGGAATATACTGCTATACTGCTCATTTCGGTGTACATTCCCCCGTTCAACATCATCAGCAACAAGAACGACGCACTAAATGAACTGTACCAGCACATCAGTGAGCAGCAGACAGCACACCCTGATGGTTTTCTCATCATAGCTGGGGATTTCAACCATGCTGACTTAAAGAGTGTGTTTCCAAAAATACACCAACACATTAACTTTCCAACACGAGGTAATAACATTTTGGACTTTGCTAACACCACACAGAGAGGAGCTTACAAACCCTCCCCCTCCCCCACCTCGGAGCCTCAGGCCACATCACTGTCATGCTAATGCCTGCTCACAGACTGCTCATTAAAGTCGCCAAACCAGTTAAAAAACAGATTCACGTGTGGCCAGAAAGATCATCAGAGGTTCTTCAAGAGTGCTTCAACACAACTGACTGGGACATGTTTAAGCAGGCTGTCACATGCAATAACACCACTGACCACCATGAGTACTCGGAGACCGTCACTGCCTACATCAACAAGTGTATTGATGATGTAACGGTCACAAAAACCATCACTGTCCGGGCCAACCAGAAGCCGTGGATGACAGGGGAGGTCTACAGACTTCTGAAGCTGTAGATGAGGTGGGTCTGAGAACAGCCAGGGCCAACCTGTCCCACGGCTTTAGAGAGGCTAAGAGACAGCACTCCAGGAGGATAGCCCATCAATTCAGCGACAGCAGAGACACTAGGAACCTGTGGCAGGGGATACAGACCATTACAGACTACAAGCCCCCAACACGGACCTGTGACAACAACATCTCTGTGCTAAATGAGCTGAACGCCTTCTGTGCTCGCTTTGAGCAACAAAACAGCACCACTGCACCTCCTCCCGGTGACCAGGTGATGACGCTGACCCTTGACAGGGAGATGAGATCCTTCAGCAGGATCAATGCACGCAAAGCTCCGGGCCCTGACAACACACCTGGGCGTGTACTGAAAAACTGTGCAGCAGAACTCACTGATGTCTTCACAGACATTTTCAACATCTCACTGAGTCAGGCTGTTGTTCCCACATGATTCAAAACTACAACCATCATTCCAGTTCTGAAGAAGCCATCTCCATCCTGCTTCAATGACTACCGTCCTGTTGCACTTACTCCCGCCCTCATGAAGTGCCTTGAATGGCTAGTTATGCACCACATCAAGTCTGCCCCCCTCCTCCTTGGACCCCTTCCAGTTTGCATATCGGTCCAACCGCTCGACTGATGATGCCATCTCCACTACCCTCCACTCAACACTCACAGATCTGGACAAAAAGGACTCATATGTCAGAATGCTGTCCATTGACTTAAGTTCAGAATTCAACACAATCATCCCTCAACAGCTTATTTACAAACTGATCCAGCTGGGGCTCAACACTTCGCTGTGCAACTGGCTGTTGGACTTTCTGACTGGAAGACCTCAGGCAGTACGGGTCGGCAGCCACACATCCAGCACCATCACACTGAACACTGGGCCCCCCCAAGGATGTGTGCTGAGCCCCTTCCTCTTCACTCTGCTGGCCCATGACTGCACAGCATCACACATATCCAACCTTTTTATTAAGTTTGCAGATGACACGACTGTGGTGGGTCTTATTAGCAACAAAGATGAGACAAACTACAGGAGTGAGGTGAGCCGCCTGGCCAGGGCCAACAATCTCTATATAAAATAATAATTTATAACAAGCGCTGCAATATTTGATTAAAAAAATAAGAATTTTCAATTTTGTTTTCATGGTGACTAAGAAACTAAACAGTTAATCACACTGTTACTGCTGTACATTAAAATTATACTTACTGTAGTTTCTCCAGTTTGAATTGTGGGTTCATCAGTAGATCACCGAGGCTTTTCACTCCAGAGTCTCCTAGTTCGTTGCCACTAAGGTTCAGTTCTCTCAGGTGTGAAGGGTTTGATTTCAGAGCTGAAGTTAGTGCAGAACATCCTTCATCTGTCATATAACAGCAGCTTAAACTGCATTAGAAAGAGAGCATAAAAAGGGAGAAGAAAACTTAAGTCACAAAATAAATAAATTAAATCATTTAAAAAAAAACTTTGGATAATTTGTTTATTTATTTGTTTAAATTAATTATTTGTAATTTTACCTTCAAAACAGAAAAACAAATAAACTTTTCGTTTATCACACATTTGATGCTTGTTTCTTTGGTGTAGATTTTTGTTCTGATCTCTGATCTCATGCATCAAGATCAAAAAAGTTTTTCACCCATTAAAAAAAGCAAACCTTATACAAAGCCATAACCAGAGCTGCTGCCATCATTCTGATGGTAAAATATTCCTTTAACATACTGCTCCAGAACACATCATCAATGATGTTTCCTTGGACCATCAGGTGTTTTCGTGTCTTTCAACAACCATACACTCTTGCCCAGATGACCCAAGTAGGGTTGACTGTCTTCTGATCCACAACCACCATGCAGAAATCTCCATTGCCTTTGTGGCTGACTTAATGCCCCATTATCTGCTGGTCCTTCTGATGCCCAGCATGTCATAAACTCTGCAGAGAGACTCGGGCACAAACCCCTCTGCAACCTCCCTTAATTGGCACTGTGTGAAAACAGGAATTTCAGGATAAATCTGACATGGGAAATTTCAGTGAAACTTACGACCCATGTCTGAAAATTTCCAGTACACGACCATACACTATAGATGCACAGAGATTTTAGGATACAGGATATTTCTGATTTCACACACTAGATCTTTTCAGAGATTTCCAGTACACCAGCCCTCATGAAAATCAACCATGTTTTTATTATGGTAAAATTGTAAATTCTATGTTTTTTTGGCAGACTGACTGCCATTTGTATAACAACAATTTAACTACAAATAGGCTACCAAAATAAGCTATGGTTATTGTAACCATTACCATGGTTAATATATGGTTACCATGGTGGGTACAATAATCATGTTTTTTGTTTTTATTTGTACCATGGTTAATATTGTAATTAAGGGAGCAAGCACGAGCAAACATGATGAGCAAGTCGTGTTTATCGGTTAAAAATTAATCGTCCAGTCATTTTAAATCTGTAGGCTAGTTTTAATTAAGTCAAGTATTTTGAACAGAATCGCAAAATTTGATTGAGATTAATAAAATAACATCCACACTATTCGTGGTAGTGCTGTATTTCGGGTTGTTTGTAGTTTGGTAATAGATGTAATGAAAAGTAATATCATGCGTATCAGTTGAAAGTATCTATATATCGTATCTTATAGTATCCATAAGTATCGATACTTTAACTAAAAATATCGATACTAAAGTGTGTTTTATTTATCAGTGATGTTTTTGTATTTAACAAAAAATAATGCACTGAATTGGACAAAAAACCTACGTTAGTAAATAATTGTGTAGGATAGAACTAGTTCACTATCTGTCGGTCACTACAAGTTATGTCAAACGACATATGGGGTCTCACTTAGAAGGCCAGTCATCTCTGAGTTTAAGAGAAAATGCCAATGATAACTGTCTAGTGGATTTAACATACCGGAGCCACTCCCTGTGCCTACGGGTATAAATAGGCGACAGGTGCATCCACTCATTCAGATTTTTGCTTCGGAGCAGAGTAGTCGATGTCATTATTCGCTACAAAGCCATTTCATCTCGTGGTACTGTTCCTGTCCCTGCAGCAGTGATTCCCCTGGGTGTTTCGGCAAATAGAGCTTTCTTTCCTTAAAGAGCAAATCATAGATGATTCACACCTTTTTCAAGATGCCGTTTCGTCCATGTTCTTCTGGATATGATCGTTTCCTGTCCTCGGTTGACAGTCACGAGCGTTGTCTGCAATGTCTGGGCATCCAACACGCTGAGGCAGCACTCGTCGATGACTCATGCGTCTTTTGTGGGTGTATGAGCAAGGCATCACTGCGATTGCGTCTCTCACTCCTCAAGGGGAGTGCAGCAGACTCCTCTTTCGCCACCTGACCCGGTTTCTCTGTCTCGTACAGGAGATCGCCGGCTGGCGCTCTGGGAGATCTGAGGGTGACAGTGAGAGCTTCTTTGCCGGGCCACGCCCCATGGACCACTTACACGGAAGGGCAGCCCAAATACAGCGTCCGGTAATCTCAAAAAGATTTACTTCAGACGAAGGTAAGTGTGAATATATAAACCATTTTGAAAAACATGTTTACAAGAACATAACATTAAATGTTGTTTGATGTTGTAATATTTTTAAATCTGTATTTCTAGCATGACAATGTTTCGAGCCATTTATTCAGCTTCAGCTGCTCTGGATATATTTGAGTGGGTCTATGTTGTAAAATTAGTCTGGATATCTGGGTAAACTGTTAACTAGTACTTATCAACTGCTACGTAAATTAAAAAAAGTTAGCTTTTAGTACACTATACATGTTTATTAATTAATGTTAGTTTAGCTAGTGTGCTTTAGTTGTTAAAAATATTCCACACTGACAAATCTGCAGACACATTCTGCTCATCTGATTTCAAAGTCTCCAAACACTGCAGCTGACTTCTGATTCACCTAAATGTCATTATTTTCAAAGTGCAGTGTAAATTTTACTTCTTTTGTTTGTGTCAGTGTTCTAGTTTTAGTGTTCCTGTAGCTCAAGTGGTAGAGCATTGCGTTTACAAGTGTCAGGTTGGGGGTTTGATTCCCCGGGAACACATGATAGGTAAAAAATTGATAGCCTGAATGCACTGTAAGTCGCTTTGTATAAAAGCGTATGCTAAATGGATACATTTAATTTTATTTTAAATTTAATGTGTACAAATCTACAATGTATTTAGTTTAATTATGATGTGATTGAAAGTATATGTTTTAATATACATTTATATATCATGTTTTAAGGTCAGATAGCAAATGTTGCCATTCTTCTGGAAAACTGCAGGTCTTTAAAGAACAGTCATCAATCAGGTAACTTGAACATGGAAAGAGTTTTTAAATACCATTCAATTACTAAAGTAATCTTCTATTTTATTCAGTTGCTAAATCTGGAAGTCTTTATATCAACAGGCCAAATATGCTTATTCTACTTATTGTATGTTACCTCGTGAATTGTATTGTTCAGCTAACAGTCGCCTGTTTTCATTACATTTGTGTCATCATGTTATGATTCATCATTCTACAGTAACTTGTGTTTAAACAATGAAAACTGTACAATGTACTTAGAGAAAGTGTGTTTTATTATATTTTTACAGGATCCACTGTTCCCAAATCCAACCATTCATTTGTACAACTGGTGACAGTTTCCACATGATAAATAGAAAAGACATGGCATAGGATGATGGGGTATTGATATTTCACTAAAATTAGCCTGTTGTACTCACTGTTTCACACATACAGTTGTGGTCAAAAGTTTACATCACAAGTTTACATCACATTGCAGAATAATAAAGTTATATAATAAGTGTTTTTTATGTATTATTATTTAGGACTGTCCTGATGAAGCTATTTAATTTAAAATATGTTTAGTCTGCTAGTCAGAATTATAGCTTATTAAATAAAATAAAAAAATTGTGGTTCATGATTGTTTTGTGATAGTGTTTCATGAGTCCTTTGTCCTGAACAGTTTAAATGCCTGTTTTTATTCAGAAAAATCCTCCAGATCCCGCACTTTCTCAGGTTTTCCAGCATCTTTTGCATATTTGAAGCCTTTCCAGCAATGAATGTATGATTTCAGATCCATTTTTTTTTACAGTGCGCACAATTTAGGGACTCTTACACAACTATTTCAAAAGGTATACACATTTATTGATTCTTAAGAAAGCACCAATCCATTAAGAGACACAGGGTGTGGACTACTTGAACTGGATGATCAGGGAAAACCAAAGAATTTGTGGGACTTGGATGCTTTTTCTGAAGAACAGCAGGCAGTTGAACATAAAAACAGCTGTGGGTAATCAAATTTGTGTAAACTTTTGAACATTTTTATAAATGAAACGTTTTCAGTTTTATAAAATCAGTAAATGTAAATATCTGTTATACTAAACAGTAATAAATAAATATAGAATACATTATGATCCCTCTTATTTTGACAAGATTATATATTCTGGTAGGATAGTGATTCTCATACCTGTCCTGAAGTACCCTCTGTCCTGCACATTTGGTACGTCTCCCTCATCTATCACACCTGATTTAACTCATCAGCTCATTAGTGGAGACTGCAGGACCTGAAGTTGGTGTGTAAGATATAGATTTTAATCAGTTTAACCCTTGTGTGTTGTTCAAATTCACTACCCTTTCGTTATGATCGGGATGAAGACATCCACTAAATTAAACTGCTGTAAAAATGTATCAGATAAATATTTTTTTCAATTTTATTTAGCATAAATCTATTAATAAACCTCAGTCCTGATCAAAACTACTAAATGTAAAAAAAAAAGATTTTTACTCTTTAATTGCCAAGTTCATAGATTATGTGATTGATTTTTTGGGGGGACACACAAAATGACTTGTTTTCCATATAAAAAGTGATTGTGGACTGGATATTTTTTTAACCTTTTATCACAGTTTTGGGCATGTCAAAGATTAATTACAACATTGACTTTGATGCTTTGGTAGTTTTTGAGCAGCATTAGATTTATTTATTTTTCTCCCTCATTTACTGTTCATGGCTGTTTTTGCCCCATTGACTTCCATTATAACAACATTTTTTGATTGCAAAGCAATGACAGCATATAGTCATGCATACTTGATTGTTTGTGGTTTCCCCTTTTGGGAAGAGGTAAAATTTTTCATTTTTACAGTTGATCATTAGGTGGGACCATTAACCCTTTAGACCGGCCTGTGCAAAAAACAAAAACAAAAAAACAAAACAAAAAAAACTTAGTTTCTGGTGAGCTGCAGGATGTATTGTTTTCTCCCTCTGATGAAAACGTCCCCAACACTGCATAAGGGTTAGTGATTTACAAGCACAAATGCTATTTTGGGGATTTCCGTTTTTCATTTTCCTTCCTAATTTTGAATGCTTCCCTATTCACATGGAAACGTGTCAGATGCAAAAGTTTGGTATCATTTTAAAGGAAACCCTTTGAAATTACATAAAACACTGTTGAAATTGATAAAAATGACAATATATGCTGTCTGTGTTATAATAAATAGGGAAAAAAACAAGGCGCTTTTTTATTTTTTTTGTGTAAACTGAAGTTTGAAATAGTATAGCTCAGGCAATGAAGGGCCTAGCAACTTCAGACCAATTTCATGTTGTTCTATCACATGTTAGCTTATAGAGGAAATTTCTTTCTATCCTAATCTATGCAAAAGTTATTCTATTCCAAATGAAGGAAGGAATAATACCATTTTTGTATAAAATTTTAGTCTAGATAAGTATGAAGTCATCTTTTGCACACTTGCAGTATGGAATAATGTGATATCTGTATATTATTTTACAGAAAACACTCAGAAGTTACATAAAAAGCTGCTGTTTGTGACAAATAGTATTATATATGTTGTTTCACATATGATGAATCATCTCAATACAATGTTCTTTTTTGTGTGTGTGTTTTCTGAACAGTCTTTGAAAGAGAGTATTGCGCAATAGCGACTTCCATAGAATTATTAAAATATCTGGTCTGTCACAGTCTTAAATAGAATCCACAATCTCCAGCTTCATATCATTTCATTTATGTCTATTCTGCATCGTGTAAAGATTGGGAGACCTCGCCTGTCTCAAGCATATATCATATTTGATATTTATAGCGTTTCTGTTTGTTATGATCCAAAACCAGTGCTAAATCCCCGTCCCCGAAGCTCGTACGAGAACTTCGGAGCGTCAACAAACTAATTTATGTTCATCCGCGCAATACTGTACGGTTTACTGTAAATTCAATGAGACGCGGTCATATACTGTACGATAATGAAAGTAAACAGATTAGCTTATGCTTAGCGGAGCTTCGAGGCTTCAAAATAAAGAATCAAATGTATAAAAGCAAGTATCATGCGTATACACTTACCAGATGCGCGTCCTGACCTCTCCACGGCGACGGTGGTCATCCATAACTTGTATTATGAATATTATTCATTGTATATCCGGAGATTCTTCCGCGTGTAGTTTCCCCCTCGCGTGGTCTTTGTTTAGAAGTAGCCAAAAACTCCAGTTCCCTTCGTGCATCGCTTCAGTGACGTCACCGGACGGAAACAGGACCGGGCAGTAAGTGACCCCCCTGTTGCGGCTATTCTCACCTCTGACTGGTTCAGACAGCTTTTGAGTGACAGCTATTAGGACTAATAGCGCTTCACAAAGAGATCAGATGTCTATGGCAGAAGAAAGGCTTTAGTGCGCATCATATGAGTTAGAGGTCTGGTCAGCGCTCACAGGGCTTTGGACCTCTATTGCGCACTTGTACAGAACGCTTTATATCTCAGCAATGGAAGCACGCAGAAACGTAAAAATGGTCTTGTTTGAAAGAAGAGATTCTAATCTAAAAGATTATATCGAGTATATAGGTATGTGTGGCTGTTTGCGGCTGACTGAAGTGGATAAATAATAATTTGCAATGAGGTGAGAAATGTTACATCGCGATTCTGTTGAAGATCATTCGATCTGTGATTGTCACACAATAAAATGATCTACATCATCAGATTCCTGAGAATGAGAGCTTTCTTGTGATATATGACTTGACTGTTTTGTGAAAAATATTTTAAATACACATTCTTATGAAAAATTATTCGCAATCGTTAGACGGAAATTTGTAGGGGGGGAAATATATTTCTTAGCTTAATTTGACTACTTTATGTATCATAAAACCCCAATTAATGGTATTCTTTGTAAAGAAAACACTCTAAGCTTTCAAATGAACCCATATATGGGCAAATCCCTTATAAGGAAGGGTGTGCAAATGAAAGGGGAAGTCCGGCATGCTATTTTTGGACCCGGTACTGGGTCTGCAGAGTTTAAAGTGTCTGTGTTTGCAAAATATTTAAAATATTTTTGAGTTTTGTTTAATAATATTTGCAGTCCCTTTAAATGTTTGCAGTCTCACATTTGCTGAAAAATTTAAACTGAGTTTTGTTGATGCCTTTCTGTGTTTGTGGATTTGACGCATATGACACATTTTTGTGTAGAAGGCCTGTAGCATTTAAAACATATAAAATGTAAAGTAATTTATAGACATTTACAGACACAAGAGTGTCCATTTATGGAGATTTAACTGCTTGTACCTGTACCCTGGATTTTGTGGAGATTTTACTTTCATGCATAGGGATGTACGTGGATTTATCGCGTTAGTGAGTGGACTGGAAAACAGCCGCACACAAAAGTCTTGTTTCTGTCAGTGTCCAGAAGTCAAAAACGCCAGAGCACATACATGGAAACTGCCAAAAACATTCTATTTATGGGTTTGTGATGAGAACATTCCTGGAAATGCACCTTTTCATGCAGTGTGGCTTGTACCTTGCGACAAGCCGTTGCTTCAACACTCTTCTACCAGCTCGGTACACTTGGTTATCTTCCTCTCATTGGTATCCTCAATACAATCCTCCCAGGGAACTATGAATTTTAAAAGGATGATCTGCTTGGAGGCTTTTGAGATCAGAACCATGTATGGCCTTAGCCGTGTTATGGCAACAGTGTCTGAGAACATCAGTTGCTTTCCTAGGCCGACTTTCAGCTCTCTGTCCTGTGCTGTTGACAGAAGGCCAAAGGAGGTGATCCTTTAGCTGGTGTTACCTTTTACCCAGCCTTGAAAAAAGTTATGGTCTTCTTCACTGGAGGTAGGAGTGAGTGATTCTGCTGGAGATTGTACCTGCAATGGACTTCTGGATTTCGTCATGATGTCAGCCATAACACTCCCACTCCTCAGTGCTCTATGACAACTGCTGAGGATTTGGTCCAGAGTCCCTCTCATCAGGCACAGAGAGCAAGCTGGTGACTCTGCCTTGCCCGAGTTGAATAAGTTGAAAGGCAACATTGTAGGCAACCTGGATTAGGAATTTCATTCAGTGGGGCTCGCATTTGAAGAGCCCAGCCCTAGTGAATATGCACTCCACCATTTATTTTACCTTGTCAAGGCTTCTTACAGCTGCATTTCAACCATCCTGCTGGCTCTCACTTCCTTGAGCAATGCTCATACCTCATTTTGGTGCTGTAACGTCCTCCTTGCCTTGTTACTACGCAGGCCTGTTATTCCTTAAAACCACTGTGCAACATGTTCTGACCTCAATCACTGCATGGGAGATTTTTGGTCACGTGACTTGTGGTACTGCAAATGAACCACAACCCCTAGTCTTCTGATGGGGAGTTTCAGCATGATTTCTTTTGTTGTTGTTGTTTTTGGGGTAGTCCCAGCCTTATCCATAAGAACCTGCTTATTGTCATCTCAAAGCCCTCCACTGCAGATATTAGAACCTCGCAGACTAAGAGGGGCAAGAGGATCTTTGGTAGAATGCTGTTTGTATATATCTAAGCCTTGAAATTACCAGGTAGACCTGATTTGTCCACTTCAACTAACCAAGCTTCTAGCTCTTGCTAGATATAAAAAGTCTTAAATACAACATGATTCACAATCAAAAAATGATTGTGTAAAACCCAGTCAAGTGACCTTTGCTTTTATAGTGCATTTTATAATAAAGATGGTGTTAAAGCAGCTTAATAAAATGAAAAAAAAAGTTTGTTTTTATGTTTAAGGACAAAAGCAAAAAAAAAAAAAGCGATCTTAATTTGATTCTTGCATGTAAATATTCCTCACCTCAATCTCTCCAGTTTACAGTGTGAATCCTCCAGTACGTCACATAAGTGCTTCACTCCTGTGTTTTCTATTTTATTCCCACTGAGGTCCAGTTCTCTCAGGTGTGATGGGTTTGATTTCAGAGCTGAAGTCAGGGTGAGACACTGTTTCTCTGTAATACTGCAAAGCCACAGACTAAGGAGAGAAGGGGAAAGGGAATGGGTCAGATCTATGATGATCATTTATGCTTTTGGAAAATTATTTTGTCATGGCTGACTTAATTTTTTTTTTTTTTTTTAAACTGATAACACTTTAAACTTGAAAAATAATATTGCTCATTGTTAGTTTAATTAATACATTAATGTTAATAAATGAGTTATAATTATGACTTTGCACATAAAGCTTCATCGGTGAAGAAAAACTGGGTGAAAAGTGAACAACAGCAAGCAAACACTACAAAGGATTGTGCCCAAACAACACAAAACTACTGAAGCATTGTGACAGCAAACCTCAGATATAAACTATTCACCTTACAGACCGTCTCCACAAAAAGCAACCAAAAAAAAAATATTTTTGCAAATCTGCAACTGCCACAACTTTAATCAGACACCAGTGCTAAAAGGTGAAAAAAAAATTGCCTTATGATCATATAACCTGGACATTTGGAGCACAAAGATGAAACTCTGCATACACTTGCACCAAAACTCTGCATACACTTGCACCTGTTAGTCATTTATATTTTATATTAGTTTCTGTTTGTGCAATAGATTAATAACAATTTATTTATTTTAGATAATTTAGATAAATTTAGTTTAGATATTTCTATTTTGTGGGAATCTCATGAATCATCTCCCACCTCCCGCACACACACGTGTGTCTACCCGCTCGCAGCAGCATCTTGTCCCGCACCGGACTTGTTAGGGTTTGGCAAAGGAGGAACTCAAGTGTAGACAGGATTCTTAACACGAAGGGTTTATTTACAAAGAGGGGAAAACAAAACCCACGAGGGGGAAAAACACTGACTAAGGTAAAGACTAAATAACTAAACAGGACTGGGCTGACAAGATAAACAAGGACTCTAAATACTAACTATAAACAAACACTCACGGTAAGGTAAACAATCACATGTAGGAACAATCACAATCACAGTGTGGAATAATCTCAAATGGAACACATATGAGCTATACACATCACAATTTACCGACCCAGGACAGAGCACACTAGGAGATCTAAATAGGGAGAACAATTAAGACACGACAGGTGACACAGATAGGACAATCACGACAAGACTAGGATAACAAGGGGGGCGGGGCAAGGGAATGAGACAACACAAGCACATGGCCCAAAGACAAGGCCATGTGCTAGTACACAAAACACGGGTCTGCCATGATCCTGCCTCAAGACTAGGAAAAATCAAGGACACGAGGGCAGAATCATGACAGAACCCCTTAAAAATTGCCTTATGATCATATAACCTGGACATTTGGACCTGATTGACGCTCCTCAAGGGAACATCAAACACGGGACATGACTGACATGACAGACTGGGACACAGACACAAACCAACAAAACATGACAAATAATAACAACGGCAAACATGAATACACAATGGCAGGGTTAGGGTGACATATAAAAAAAAAACAAACAGGGAAGGGGAGGGGGTGGGACCACAAAGTTCATGGGGGACAGACAAGGGTGAGTGGGTGGGGCAGGAGTTTTAGGAGGACGGGACGAAGGCTGACGACGAGGGGTCCGGGCAGGTCTGGGTGGCGAGGGGTGGGGAGAGGTCTCTGGACAACTGACAGAGGACATGACAGGAGCAGACACAGGACGCGGGGCAACACTTACGGGACGCGGGGCAACATCAACAGGACCAGGGGCGACTACATCTACTGGGCACGGGGAGACAACATCTACTGGGCACGGGGAGACAACATCTACTGGGCACGGGGGGACAACAGGACACGGGGAGACGACAACGGGACACGGGGAGACATCAACGGCACACAACATCTACTGGACACGGGGGGACAACGGCTGGACACTCGGGAATTCTGGGGACAGGGTCTGGGGACAAGACAGGACTGACGGGGACTTCTAAAATCTGAACAAGACGGGACAAATAATCAGACAAAGGCTTTGCAGCAATAATAATGGGCATCTCCTTGCGAGATGAGACAGACTGTAGTAAAGTTTCTGCTGCAGAGTCGGCCGCGGCTCTCTCCTCCGCCCTCATGACTGCAGACCTGAAAACAGTTCTCTTATTCGCCGATTCGGGTTCAAGAGTCACCGCTGCTGGCTCGGGCACGCCAGCGCTCACCGCTGCTGGCTCGGGCGCGCTCACCGCTGCTGGCTCGGGCGCGCTCACCGCTGCAGGAGGGGACAGAGTCGCAGGGCCGGGAGACCCCTTCCTCCTCCTCTTCCTCCTAGGCCACGGTGCAGAGGTCACAGATGGGGCAGAGACGGGTTGGGGAAGTTCAGTCTCAGGCAGGGCAGACTCTGACGCCGACGATTCCGAAGCTGACTCCCACGAAAACCGTCTCCCTCGCTTGTTGGGGAGACTGAAGGTAGTGGGAGGTGCCTCAGGATTCTGGGAGGGACTTGCCTGATCCCCCAGGGTTGCCACGGCCAGGACACGACCCTCTGGGATCGCTGGCAGCTGGGCTGACGGTGGGGACCTCGAGGGGAAAACCTGCGGCTCTTCCTGGGATATACTCTCCCATAGCCGGGCATAGTTTTGAAGGATCCACTCCCCCTCGGGCGAGTATGGGAGGGTGACCCCTTCCTGTCGGTGGGGGATGAAGTCCAGCATTGCCTCCGGAACTCCGCCTGTCGCTGAAGCTCGGAGGCCCTCCTGCCTGCTGAGTTCCTTGGCGGTCGGTTCATTCTGTCAGGGTTTGGCAAAGGAGGAACTCAAGTGTAGACAGGATTCTTAACACGAAGGGTTTATTTACAAAGAGGGGAAAACAAAACCCACGAGGGGGAAAAACACTGACTAAGGTAAAGACTAAATAACTAAACAGGACTGGGCTGACAAGATAAACAAGGACTCTAAATACTAACTATAAACAAACACTCACGGTAAGGTAAACACTCACATGTAGGAACAATCACAATCACAGTGTGGAACAATCTCAAATGGAACACATGTGAGGTACACATCACAATGAACCGACCCAGGACAGAGCACACTAGGAGATCTAAATAGGGAGAACAATTAAGACACGACAGGTGACACAGATAGGACAATCACGACAAGACTAGGGTAACAAGGGGGGCGGGGCAAGGGAATGAGACAACACAAGCACATGGCCCAAAGACAAGGCCATGTGCTAGTACACAAAACACGGGTCTGCCATGATCCTGCCTCAAGACTAGGAAAAATCAAGGACACGAGGGCAGAATCATGACAGGACTCTGATGCAGGGAGGAGTTGCAGGAGTTGCAGGATCTGGTGCTGATAGTACAGGTGAGTCAGTGTTTAAGGCAAATGGTGGTTAAACACCTTGATATAATATCACCTATTTCCCATGTGTCCAGATTATTTTGGCCAACCCCTGTATGTGCATATAAAGGGACAGTCCACCCAAAAATAAAAATTGCTGTTTATTGATGTAGATTACTTTTTTCTTCAGTAGAACTGTAAATAAGCTATTTATTTATTTTTTATTTAAATTTTTTTTTAGCTTAAACCGTGGTCCTTTGTGTTTTATAAAATGCAAATCAGTGGCTACCGATTTTTGAGAACAACAACAAAAAAAAAAAACATTCAAGTAACACAAAATCAATAACTGAGGCTCCTCACAATATATATATATATATATATATATATATATATATATATATATATATATATATATATATATATATATATATAAAATATATAATACATACATAGGTATAATAAAGTGAAATAATCAGTCTCTGAAGCCCCTTTCACACTGCTCGTTGGACCTGGCAAATTCCAGGTTCAGTCCCGGAACGAGCGATGTGTGAACAAAAGCCAGATCTAATGCTGTGTCATAGTGATGACGCATGTTATTGCGTGACTCTTTTACCTGGTGTTTTGAAGGAAATTCAACGTTTGCGACAAAACAGTAGTGCAAACTGTAATGAAGCAGAGATTAGTTATTTCCTCACTTTCTGTGCTGACGCTGGGATCGTTTGCTAGCTTCAGTGAAAGTTAACGTAACTAATGTTTTAGACTCATACATTACACATTAGGGGTGGGCGATATCTCGATATTTAAAATATCTTGATTTTGTCCCCCCTCCCCTCGTGTGTACAGAACTAGTCTAAAACAAAGTAAAAAAAAAAGGACAACTGGCTCCATTATATGGAGATACTTTGGTTTTAAGGCGTAGAGCGAGCAGCAGGCAGATGTCTAATGTAGGGCCCTATGATTTCGGCGATGCAGAAAACGCGGGGGGAATCCAGTCATAAAAACTGAATTTAGAGTTTAATGTGGAATGTCACAGAATTTGCCATATTTTGAATTAATTAATCAAAAATAGGTAATTGCACTTACATCAAATCACGATATGGAATAATATCTGTAAATATTAAGCCGAGAAAAGTTGATTTAAATATGAATCCTGCATGTTCTGCATGTCTATTACACACACAGAAGCGCGCAAGATTTCAGCGTCTTTCCTCTCACTAAATAAAGACGTAAACACATGAAGAACATCTCAAGAACTGCACTGAGAGACAATTCATGAGCATTTGACCGTTTGATGAACTAGCGTCATATATCACATCATAGACTGTAGTATCACATACACAGAACTGTAAAGGTACAGTAACCCGTCAAAATAAAAGTATTTGCCAGAAATCTATTACTATTGTTCAGCAGAATGTACATAGCCTACTACTACTACTATTAAAATGAAACGAACATAATCACACATTTCTTCCATGTTTTATTTTTAATAGTAAATCCCCTTTGTTTACCAAAAAATTTAGTTTGCTTAATTTTAAATAATTAAAAGATAAATTAAATGAATGTTTTATGCCTTCCTTTGATAACCAGAAAAATGTAAATACACAGAATTTCTGAAGGGAAAAAACATTTCACATAAGGCTATTTTAAGAATTTTTTTTAACTAATTAAGTTGTTTTTATGCATTTAAATAATTGCACATGCTAAAACACATAATTAGGTAACAATAAAACATATGGTAAGGAAAAATATAAAACGTTTCATAGGGCCCTAAACATGTAATATTTGGCATATTTGTTTTTGAAGTAGTTTTTGGGGGGTTATTTTTCCTGTAAAGATATCGAGATATATATCGTATATCGAGATATACCAAAATACGGGTTGTGTGTTTACGGGTAGTGTGTGAAAGCAAGCAAATATTCTGGGAAATCACTGTCAGTGTGAAAGTGCAAAATCTAGCGACCCGGGAACAATTGCCAGGACACATTACCCGTGTATTTTCCAGAATCGCAGTGTGAAAGGGGCTTGAAAGAAACTGAACATTATTCATAACATTATTATCTGTAATCCATAGCCTCAGCAAACAGGGAGTCTGATTCTTTTCTGGAAACCGGTTCTTTTGGACAGTTATTTTCCAGTTATTTCCAGTTTGCCTTCATATTTACGCAATAATGTAACGTATACACAATTACATTATTAAAGCTCCCAAAAATGACGTGAAACACATATGTTTTACATATCTAAAGCATATAATTTTTTTTTTTTTACATAATCCATAAGAAACCATAAAAAAACATTAATTTTCCCCTTCATTCAAAGTGCTCTCTTCATGCATGTGCATATCACTAGCTCAACTGTCTTTGGTCCAAGTCAGAACCACTTCCTCACTTCAATGACGGCACAGTCATGGCCTAATAGTTAGAGAGCAACAGGGAGGTTGGGGGAGTGAAAGACCAACGCTCTCTTCAACCTTCAATACCGCGACTAAGGTATTGAGCAAAGCAACGAACCACCAAATGATCTAGGAGTAATCAAATTAACAAACCAAGACAGTGTTGCCACCTTGTGAAACAACTGATTAGTGCAAAATAAAGTAATGCAAACAGTAGCATTTAAATTGTACTTGTTTTTAATTCCCTGTTTAATTGTTCCATCTGCTTTGTTGACTTTATGAAGTTGCACTAGGTCAACTGCAAAATACCTCCGTTTACATTACTAGTAGTCATGCAATATGTTAAATAATTTAAAAAGGCTCACGTCAGTATGTTGACTTTACAGTGTTTATCCTGCAGTAAAGCAGCAATCTGATTCACTCGTGTGTCTCCTAGTTCCTGTAAACTCAGATTCAGTTCCTCCAGGAGTAATGGGTTTTTACCCTGAACTTCAGTTTCAGCTTCTTCTGCAGCAG
This sequence comes from Carassius auratus, assembly GCF_003368295.1. Classification (NCBI taxonomy): domain Eukaryota; kingdom Metazoa; phylum Chordata; class Actinopteri; order Cypriniformes; family Cyprinidae; genus Carassius; species Carassius auratus. Next base: position 34,123,954 of record NC_039264.1, read on the forward strand.
GACCCGAAAACCTGCAGAAGGGAATTTGCAGAAACAGGCTAAGGTTATCAAACATTGTTTGTAATGAAAGCTCTGGCTACTTTTAACAGTTTTACTTTGAGCATTTAAATACACAAATGTTGTTTAGAAAAGAAAGTCAAAAAGTCACAATTTTTCAAGGGAAAATCTATTTTAGTAAAAAAGTACACTGAAACGTCCAACAAAGCAAAAGTTCACTAGATCATAATTCTCCAAAATTAAATGACCATCTCAAGATCTTTCTGGAATTAAGCAGATAAGAAAGGGTAGCAAATGCATAATTAGCTGGTGATGACACAATTATTTGTGATGCTACATAACATTTTTCCATGAGAAATTTCCACAGTAAAAAAAATTTTCACATCTCACCTCAGTGTCTTCAGTTGACAGTTTGGATCTTGTGGTAAATCATTGAGCTCCTTCACCCCTGATTGTCCAGGATCATTTCCTGTGAGATCCAGCTCTATCAGGTGTGAAGGGTTTGATCTCAGAGCTGAAGCCAGAGCTTTATAACCTTCTTCTGTGATACTGCAGTCTGAAAGTCTAGAGCAAAGATGAAAAAAAAATATTGAATCTATTATAAAATTAATTTCAGTGAATGTTTTTGTTTTTTAAATCATAAAACCTCAAATACACTAAATTTATTTTCTCTTCTGATATAGCTATGCTTCTCCTGATTCAAGATTTGATGGAATCTGAGAGCTGTCTGACCGTGTATAGACAGCAATGCAAATGAAATGTTCCCAAGTCCAGAAACATAGCAAGGAGATCTGTGAATGAATCCATGTGACATCAGTGGTTAATCCGCAATTTTGTGCGAAAAAAAAATACTTTATTCAACAATTTGTCTCCTCTGCATCACCCTGGTGCCATTTTGGAGAATATCTGCTGGACCTATGGTGTTCTGTGTCAGCTGTGTCATGCCAGAACTGTTTCCTACATTGTTGTGATTTGGTCTAATCGTAAACAGCATATCGGCGTGACACAGCTTACACTAATCAATGATTATAGCAACTGGTTTATATGGGTTTGTATCTAATATGGACTTGTCTCTTCTATTCTTGTTTGACTCCTCAAGCATAGCTCTTTTGTCTTTCAAATATAAAGATATAAAAAACTACTATCAAGCCAACCAATAATGCTGTTGATATACTCAAAATATGAAGGGCTATTAATTTCTTTCTGAGAGAAAACCAGTGCCTTATCATCAGCATACTTTATGATGGCACAATTATCATCATCACACTGCAGTGCATTGATGTATACAGAGAATAATATTGAAGATAATACACATCCCTGAGGTACTCCAGTATTTAAAACCAAGCAGTCTGACATTACATTATTGATACAAACACGCTGTGGTCATTTTATTTTTATTTTATTTTTATTACTTGATCCATAAAATCAACCAACTACTAACACCTAAATTGTGAAGATGCTTTAAAAGAAGGTTAGGTTGGACAGTATTAAAAGCAGATGAGAAATCCATGAAAATTATTCTAACATACATATTTGACAAATCTAAATTATGTTGAACTTTATTTAAAAAAAAAAGTAAGAGAGGCATCCACAGTGCTCCGATTGACTGTGTAGCCAAACTTCATCAATAAACCTCTCAATTTGGGATGACAATTCCTTATGTGCTCCAAATATTTACAGAGAACTGATGGGAGTGCAATTGGACAAAAGTAATTTAACAATTTTGCATGAGGTATTTTGGGTACAGGGATAACAATAGAATTCTTCCTAGCCAATGGTATAAAGCCATTGTCTAGAAAGATTTTAAACATTTTCTTTTGAAAAAATATCTCCTGGGCCAGGAATTCACTCTCTGTATGGACCATATGCCCCTGCAGTGGCTCCACCTCATGAAAGATATCAATGCGTGTATCACCTGTTCATATTCATGTGAAGATGAGTTGGGTGGTGGGGTATGTGTCAAAGGGGGCATGGTTTAGCGGGGTTAGCAGTGATCAAGTAGGTCAAGTGCAGAACTGCATTCACTTGTTTCTCTTTACAGTGATTGACGTGGGGAGACTGTAAAAGGCCGCTGGGAAATGGAAGTGGCACAGAGAGAGACAGACCGAGGACTCGTGGCTGGTGGTCTGTGGAGCGGAAGATAATGTTGCCTTAGTGATGTGAATTTATGTTTACTTTATGTGTGTGGATGCACCGTTGTTTGAAACTGTGAATTCCTGAATAAATTACCATAAGTCTCAGTTTTTTCCTCAGATTCTGACTTTTTTCTTTCCCCTAAATAACTTTATCACAACTATAGCCTAATATTGTATATTACCTACTTTTATATCTTTACATTTGTATTGCATTAAACACTTTTGTACATTCCTTACGTTTAATTGAAGCAAGATGAATATTTGGCAATAATTATACTATACTGCTTAATTATTAATTATCAAATTAATTTGTGACATTTTTTATTTTTCTACTTGTTTTTAAGTTATTTATTTTTTATATTAATTATATTAGTTTTATATTAGAATTAGTTTAGTTCAGTTTATTGATGTGTTTGCTTTTATTTAAATACAGTTAACACATTTACATTTTAATTTTAGTTAGAAACTGGTAATCTTAAATTTTCCTATTTCTGGAGGTGAAGATTAAAATATATATATATATATATATATATATATATATATATATATATATATATATATATATATATATATATATATTATCTCCATAATCTGCCAATGTGCAATACTGATCACACTGCTGTGGTGTTGAGTGTAGCTGATGGTGAAATGTACTCACTTGAGTATCTTCAGCTCACACACAGGATTCTTCAGTCCCTCACAGATCTCTTTGACTCCTGAGTCCAGCAGACGGCTGTTGTTCAAGTTTATCTCTTTCAGGGTGGTTTTGGAGGAGAGAACAGTAGCTAGAACTGAACAGATTTTCTCTGTTCGCTTACAATTACTCAGACTGAACAGAATAAAACGGAATTAATTAATATTCAGGACATATTCAACACACACCGGATCAATAAGCCTTTATATCTGATCTTTAATAATGATAAAAAAAGAGTTATTAATGTATAACATCACTCACTTAATTTTCTCCAGTTTGCTATGAGAGTCTGTCAAAAGAGCAGATAGTTTCTCCGAATCCAGATCTCCAATTTTATCTTTGCTCAGATCCAGTTCTTTCAGTAGTAATGGACTTGTACCTAGAACTTTAATGAGATAATCACATGCTTCCTGTGCAGCAGGATTTTTTAGAAACCTACAGGAAGAAAATAATAATGAAGATGATTTATGTTTTTGCATAATGTAGTCACAGCTTCTGTTGTGTGCCTGTTGAATATCTCTGAATTGCAATTTAATTCAATGTATGATATTCCTATTAAATAAAAATACCTCATGCAACATTGTTTGAAATAGTTCACTGTTTATTACCTGATGATCTTTAATTTACAGGAATCATCCTGTAGTAAGTCATTGAGTTCCTTCACTCCTGATTGTCCAGGATCATTTCCTCTGAGATCCAGCTCTATCAGGTGTGAAGGGTTTGATCTCAGAGCTGAAGCCAGAGCTTTATAACCTTCTTCAGAGATACTGCAGTCTGAAAGACTACCAATATATAAAAAAATAATAATAATTAAAATAAATAAATTTGAATTAATATTATGGTTCAAATTCATGACTGTTTTATAGTTTCAACTTATATGTGTGTGTGTGTTTTTAGTACTTTAGGGCTAGATCACATATCAACAGATTATTAATATGTTTCAGGAATTACAATTATTATTATTATTATTATTATTATTATTATTATTATTATTATTATTTTAATATTATTTTAATATTATCCATATAACCTTCTTCACTGCAGTTTGAAAGTCTACCAATATAAAAAATTATGCTTCAAATTCATGACTGTGTTATAGACCGATTATTATGTTATAATAACAGATTATTAAATGTTTCAGAATTACAATTTGTATTATTTTATAAATTTGTATATTAAATTGATCTCCCTTGTTATTTTATTAAGAGATAAAAAGAAAACAGGTTATTTACTATATACAGCCTAATACTGTATATTACCTACTTTAATAACTTTACATTTGTATTGCATTAAACACACTTTTGTATTATTCTTCATGTTTAATTGAAGCAAGATGCTCAAAACTCAGCATCACAAATTTGTCTTTGCAGTGCAGAGGAGACTGTATTTAAAGTGACATTTACATATTTACAAAATAAATAACGTATAATAATAGAGTGTAGGCCTTCTAATAGTGTGATGAATTAATAGACATATAATACTATAATGCAATAAAGATATTAGAAAACAGCATGCAAATAGTTTAATCTTTTCTAGAAATTGTGTATATAGACCTTAAAACATAAAAAAACCTTTACTTTAGAGTGTTCAAGAGACTAAGTATTTTAATTCTTGTATTTGTATGTTTCTCACCTCAATCTCTTCAGTTTACAGTGTGAATCCTTCAGTACGTCACATAAGTGATTCACTCCTGTGTTTTTTAGTTCATTCTCACTCAGGTTCAGTTCTCTCAGATGTGATGGGTTTAATTTCAAAGCTGAAGTCAGGATGTGACACTGTTTCTCTGTAATACTGCATCTACACAAACTGAAGGGAGAAAGAAAAAGAAAATAGGTAAGTTTAATGATAATCATTCAAGTTTTTGGAGGATTTGCCTGTCATGTCCTACAGTGATTTGGCATTTTAAATTGACTCAGAAATTACTACTAGATGTGCATTATATACCACAAAGTTTACATTTACATAAAAACTGTACCTATACATAACTAACCAACTGACAACTATGAATATACTAGATATAAATGTTTACCTATACATAAACTGAAAAATACAGACTATACGAATGCTTCACATAATACTGTACATGTGCAAAGAGAAACATCATAAGTCAAGCAGCTGGCTGGGCAACAGTGCAGGATGATTTGTAGTGCATGAGCATGTAAACACATTACTTTTGAGTCTTTTGTCAGATTATGTACACAGCAGTGTGTGTGTGAAAAGTGTCTAAACCTGGATTTTGTTTAAAAAAATCATCTCTAGTAGACATTAATTATTCTTTCTTGTTATTGTAAAAAATATTGACATTATCTAAATATAATTAGTTGTTTGAACTTTTCAGACGAAATTTTGAATTGCAGTTATTATGTCAAGTAGAGATAGCTTAACATGATGAGATTTTGCAAGGGGAGGAGCCCCGTTTGAACATGTTTGAGCAGTGAGCGCGCGATCTTTTGAAGATTCCGGCTGATGATGTACACAATGGACTGGAAAGCAGTATGTAATGGTGAGTGTGTTAACTTATATATCTTTATCTTTCTGGGAAAATTGATGATCCAAAAGACCGGCTTGATGACAGCGTTACTGTAGTAAAATCTAAAGTAGTCTTAATGTGCAGATCGACAGCTTCCCCTGTCGGTTCACAGTTTAGCTGTAATGCTAATATTCAAATCGGTGTTTCTTTTGATTCACAGTTTAGCTATAATGCTAATATTCAAATAGATGTTTCTTTCGGTTCACAGTTAAGATAAGTTCAGCAAATGTGTTTGCATGTTCATTTTAGATGTAACATTTACATTTCATTACCATTAGCTTCAACATTAGCATGTGTGCATCAATTAGCTTTTTGTTAAAACTAAGTTAGCTTGTCTTTTGATATATTATCGTGTCTAGTATTTATAGTAACTGCAACTGAGTTGTTGAGCTTAAAGGATTATGCTTTGATGCTAAAAGTTTATGCTGAAAGTTTCAGTTAACGTTAGTCTTGTAACGTAACACTTCTCCCCCCTCTGTTTTAGGTGTTTGTCTGCAAGAATCTAAAGCATGAAATCATTGACTGACTTAGTCTAACTGAGATATTTCAGTCTAGGAGAAATTGGGCAGCTGCTGACAGCTTTCACATAAAATCAAGGTTGGTCCATATTCATGAAAGACTTGCATTGCATAGTTTTTAACAGCATAAGTACTGAAAATGTATCACAAAACGTTTACAATTGGTTGTGTAATGCAATGTAATGCAAAATTGTGCTTAATTGGTTCTGCTTTCTTGTAATAATTTCTTTCTTTTTATGATTAATTTTACTCCCTAACAGACTAAAGAGCCAACTGATGTCTCTGGTGCTCAGAGGACTCCCGATCGTCTTTGGCCACAAACCTACAGATATCTACAAAGTATTCTTTGTAAGTAACCTCTTTTTTTTCTCTCAGAATATCTAAAAGAACATAAAAACACAATCATTTAGTCCCTGTGTTTTATAAAACCTCTGAAATGTAAACTTTAAAGTTTTTTGCTGAAACTGTGGTCCTTGTAGTTACAGTAACATCATAAGTTTCTATTCCTGCATTAAAGGTCCATGTTACCAAAATTGTAAAAAATCGTGAAGACATAACTCCAGCAGTCGTGACAAATTGCTTAACATTATTGATGGTTATGTAATGAGAAATTCCATGATTGTGCTCTGTTTTTAGGACTCTGATGACATTGGAATCCTCCTCATTGAGCATAAAGGCTCTCATCTTCTCTCCATCTCAATCCAGCCTTATTGAAGACCATCACTGAAGGAGAAGCTGTGATGGAAAATATTGACGATTTGCCAAAAGCTACGAGCATTCTGTATGGACTTGAATACACACTGCATCTCAACTTCCCTAAATCTGTACAAAACTCATTCCAGTTCATCCAACAGGTACTTTTCATGAAAAATCACCTTACAATGTAAGTAAATGCGTGAAGCTGCCATGAGAATCCACTTGTGTTTGTTGTATAAGACATTAATTGTGTTCTGTCACTGCATATTAGTGCTGTTAGTGCTCAGTTAATGTGTCACACAATTTTTCAAAGGATATAGCATATTTTGTTGAATACTGTGTGCTCACGTTTCTTCCACAAACAAGTTACAATTTTTTAGTAAATGCTTTCAAAGCTTATTTTTACTTGTCCTGTGGCTGAGTTTAATGCATTGTCATGTTACCATTTATTTGGTAAACAAAAAAACAAACAAAAAAAATGTGCATTGAAATCTGTTTTCCTTTATTGTTTTTCAATTTATTTAAAAAAATGTTTCATAGAAAAAAAATCTCAATCTATGTCTAATTACATTGACATTACATAAATATAACATTTATCATTACTTAAAAACATTTGTTAAAGTTATTTGCTAATATATATTTTTGTATTTGTAACTTAAAATAGTTATTTATGCAACCTACAATATACTCCAAATAATAATTGATATGAACTTAAGATTTTGAGTAATGACTACTAATGTAAACTTGATTTGTCTACTGCATAAACTTAAAGTTCTATGTTATTTCAACAAAGGGCTGTTTAGTTTCAATTTGGGTCAAAACTTAAAAAGTTTCGTGCAACGGGTTTCCGCGCAATGATCTAGTAAAGTCAACTAATTTGGGCTAAGAGTGTAGTGCACATAGAGGAGAGTGTATTACTACTACAGGATGTTTGTACAGTCATTGATGAGTCATGTTCTCATTGATGGAATATGACCACCTCAGAGTTACGGACCAGGCTTCACTTCCTCAAAAGAGGCAGTGTTCCAGTGCCTCTGCTTTGATCGAGTTCTAGCTATGCTTGCCTGGGTTGTCAAGAGGGTAGGGCTCCAGTGGAAACCTCCACCATGTCCTGAGCCCTCGAGGTTGGACAACTGGTTTCTCGGGGTGGCTCGTGCTGGTTCTCAGCACCCTGCGCCAATGCCTTTCTTCCCAGAGGTGCATAAGGAGTTCACTAGATTGTGGACAGCACCTTTTACTGCCAGAAACCGGCCTGTGTTCTCCTACTCCCTCAACACTCTCGACATTGGTGCAGCTTGGGGGTATACAGAGATCCCCTGTAGTGGAGCGGTTTGTAGAGATGCAGTTGTGTCATAATACCACCACCATCTCCCCTCCTGGGCCTGTAGATACTCGTCTAATCTGACTGGCACTGCTTATGCGGCTTGTGGAGAAGCTGCCTCCACCCTACATGCTATGGCGTTAGTGCAGGTCCACCAGGCTAAAGTACTGAATGACCTGCATGAGTGGGTGGTCATGATCCAGAAGTTTTGAAAGAGCTCCAAACTGCAACTGACCTTGCGCTTCAAGCAACGAAGGTCACCATGAGTTCTCTGGGTCATGCAACGTCCACGTTTGTGGTCCAGGAGCGCCATCTCTGGCTGTGTCTGGGTCCCAAGAGAGCACAGAGAGTTGTGGACATTCTGAGAGAATAAAAAAGAGAATAACATTACAGAGGAACGTGCTCAGTCAGTGTTGAACTGCTTAAATTCATTCAAAGGCAGGACAGCAGTCCCTCTAAAACAAAGGCTCCTGGGTGATATGGAAGCTGCGGCGGTGATCACACCACTGGGGCTGCTTCATCTAAAACCCCTTTAGCACTGGCTCCATGGCCGAGTCCCATAGGGGGTGTAGTAGCACGGCACTGGCTTGTCACACAGGGCCCCTGGAGTAGGTAAGCCATGTTGTGTAACACATGGATTCCTCCACCACTGGCTGGGATGCCTTGTACAATGGGCATGTAGTCTTAGGGTGTTGACAGACCCTTAACTGCAGCAGCATATCAATTGCCTAGGGTTGTTAGCAGTGTGCCTTGCCTTGAACTGTTTGAAAGGGTGCATATGAGGCAAACACGGTCCATATGGACAACACTGTGACCATTGTGTACATCAACCTGCAAGGTGGTATGCACTCCAGTCGCATGTCGCAACTCGGTCACCACCTCCTCCTTTGGAGTCAAGTTTTCTTTATCTACTCCCCGAATGAGTGAACACTCAGCATGGATGCACTGGCACACAGCTGGCAGGGGGCCTGCGCAAATATGTGTTTCCCCCAGTAAGGGGGGAAATAAACTGTGCAATGTCAGGGAGGGTGACAAGGAAGTCTTGCTCTGGCACAACTGGACCTGGTTCCTGGAACTGATGCTCCTCATGACAGCCCCCACTTGGCGGATTCCTCTGAGGAGAAACTTAGCTGGTAAAATAAATGTTGTAAATTCAAATTAGAGCGTCTTCCGTGACTGGAATGGATGTATTCTTTAGTCTATAAAGTAACAATAATATAATAAGATATACTTGTTTGAAATGGGTTTGGCTAAAATGAAAATTTTGGTTCGGTCAATACCACTAGGTATTTATACTATATTGACTGGTTTAATAATGATATTTTACTGGGTTAAATATAATTTCATTACTAAAAAGAGACTTAAATACAATCTTCATTGACAAACTAGACTAAAATATCATCAGTTTTCGTCGACTAAAACTAGACAAAAATAGTCATGGATAATTCTGACTAAAATAAGACTAAAATGCTCAGACTTTTAGTTGACTGAAACTTGACTAGACTAAAAAGAGTATGAATGTGATTAAATCGAATAAAAACTAAAATGACAGGTTCACACAAAGACTAGACTTGTAACTAGCAACGTACTACAAAAAAGACCTATCTGACCTGTAGTAAATCACAATGAGCAATACAAGCTTTACAATTTGACACTGTTATTTTGCATGTTAAAAGTAAGTTTAGCACGTCAATGTTTTCTACTTATTAAATTTGCAGCAAAAATACACCTATGTGGTTTTTAACTCCTTTATGTCAATTTAAAATAGTTACATACTGTTAAACTACACTCTAAAACTTGTTGGGGTAACCCGTTTAATCCCCAAATTTTCCAAGACACGTTAATATCCAAATGATGTGCCATTAGTAACCCTTTTAAATAAACGTTGCGAGCTCTGCCCCGCAGAGCGGGTATTATAAGAAGCAGCGCGAGCAACTCGCACTCAAGCTTTTGCTTCGGAACCGAGCACATCGCTTGCTGCTTTCACTGGAGTGTTTTCAAGCCAGTCAGCTGGTGTTGGTGTGACAGCTGTGTCATGTGTCTGCTTAACAAAAACAAATTAAGTTTTTAAGGTGATCTACAGGTGCTTCTCAAGAAATTAGAATGTTGTGGAAAAGTTAATTTATTTCAGTAATTCAACTCATATTGTGAAACTTGTGTATTAAATAAATTCAATGCAGACAGACTGAAGTCTTTGTTTCTTTTAATTGTGATGATTTTGGCTCACATTAAAAAAAAACACCAATATCTACACATAAACATACACATACTACACATAAACACCTATCTCAACAAATTTGAATACTATATATATATACATTTTTTAGTGAATTGTTCACCTTCTGGAAAGTACGTTAATTTACTGTACATGTACTGAATACTCTGTAGGGGCTTATTTTGCTTTAATTACTGCCTCAATTCGGCATGGCATGGAGGTGATCAGTTTGTGGCACTGCTGAGGTGGTATGGAAGCCCAGGCTTCTTTGCCAATGCCTTCAGCTCATCTGTAATTTTTGGTCTGTTGTTTCTCATTTTCCTCTTGACAATACCCCATAGAGTTTGCTGGCCAGTCAAGCACACCAACACCAAGGTCATTTAACCAACTTTTGGTGCTTTTGGCAGTGTGGGCAGGTGCCAAATCCTGCTGGAAAATGAAATCAGCATCTTCAAAAAGCTGGTCAGGAGAAGGAAGCATGAAGTGCTCCACAAATCTTGGTAAACGGGTGCAGTGACTTTGGTTTTCAAAAAACACAACGGACCAACACCAGCAGATGATATTGCACCCCAAATCATCACAGACTGTGGCAGCTTAACACTGGACTTCATTCAAATTGGGCTATGAGCTTCTCAACCCTTACTCCAAAGTCTAGTACCTTGGTTTCCAAATGAAATACAAAACTTGTTCTCTTCTGAAAAGAGGACTTTGGACCACTGGGCAACAGTCCAGTTCTTATTCTCCTTAGCCCAGGTAAGACGCCTCAGGACTGGTGGCTCTTGATGCCTTGAACCCAGCCACAGTCCATTCCTTGTGAAGTTCACTCAAACTCTTCAATCGATTTTGGTTGACAATCCTCACAAGGCTGCGTTTCTCTCGGTTGGTTGTGCATCTTTTTCTTCCACCCTTTTTCATTCCACTTAACTTTCTGTTAACATGCTTGGATACAGCAGTGAAGGGTGTTAATGATTGCCTTCTGGACAATTGTAAGATTAGTAGTCTTCCCCATTATTGCGTAGCCTAGTGAACCAACCTGATAGACCATTTTGAAGGCTCAGGAAACCATTGCAGGTGTTTTGAGTTGATTAGCTGATTGGCATGTAACCAAATTCTAATTTGCTGAGATAATGAATTGGTGGGTTTTTGTTAAATGTGACTTAACGTAAATGACTTAAACTACTTCAGTCTGTGTGCATTGAATTTATTTAATAAACGAGTTTCACAATTTGAGTTGAATTACTGAAATAAATGAACTTTTCCACAACATTCTAATTTATTGAAAAGCACCTGTATTTCACTTTCATACTAGTTATTTGAGTTTAGTTCAAATTTTTGAGTTGTGTTTACTTTTATTTTAGTGCAGTTAACAAATGATCTTCTTTCATTTTAGTTTTACTTATAAAACTGGTAATTTCACATTCTGCCAACGTCTACAGGAGATTTAAAAAAAAAAAAATTAATATTCACATAATCAGCCAATGTGCAACATTAATATCATTGCTGTGGCATTTGATGTAGCTTTTGGTGAAATGTACTTACTTGAGTATCTTCAGCTCACACACAGGAGTCAAAGAGATCTGTGAGGGACTGAAGAATCCTGAGTCCAGCAGACAACTGTTGTTCAGGTTTATCTCTTTCAGGGTGGTTTTGGAGGAGAGAACAGTAGCTAGAACTGAACAGCTTTTCTCCGTCAGCCTATAATTATTCAGCCTGAACAGAATAAAGTAGCATTAGTTAATTTTCAGCATATATTTAACACACATCAGATAAACAGCTCTTCATATCTGAAGAATCCTTATCCGGATTGATGTCGCCAAAGATGTCGCCATGTTGCCAGTTCTGTCACAACATTGCACTACTTTGTTTTGTCACAATTGTTTTTGTTTTTCACACTGGAATTTGTCAGGCTCATTACTTACAACAGACAAACACTTCTGGACATTCTGGACTTACAACAGACAAACACTTCTGGACATTCTGGCCTGGTTCCTACATCGCAAGTCATCGTAAACCGGATTTTGAGTTCTTCAACACCGATGCTCTGTTTACCGACGCAGCATCTGAGCCCTTTGTCGGGAACGCACAGTCGCACAAATGCAAATGGAAAAGAGGAAGGAGAGCTGGCATCCTAGTCAGACTTAAGGCCCTTTCACACACGATGAAGTGCATGAACAGCTGTGTGTGTGTGTGTGTGTGTGGGGGGGGGGGGGGATTTCCTAAGCTAAACAATGCAACGTTTGCATTTTTACAAGCCATTTTTCCTCCTCCACTATTTCGATGGAATAAAGCTCTGTTGTTATTGAAAAATGTGATGTTATAAATACACATTGAAAACCATTATAACAGTTTGTAATGTGGTGAGCTGCAAAGTAAACATGAAACTGCAAAATAAGCATGAATTGTACGGTCCACACAGACTTATTTCATATTACAACATCACATGATAGGAACAACTGTCCCATAGACAGAGAGAGATTTACATTCTTTAGGTGCTGCGTAAATTGACGGCCACTCCCAAGCATTTTACTGGTAAATGTACAGCCGTTGGACAACAAATTTTGTGAACTGAGGGCACAAATCTCCTTCCAATGAGAGATGCGGAACTGCTGCATTATCCGCCTTACAGAGACATGGATGTTGGCTGAGGTTCCTAATTCAGCTATTGAGCCAAACAGGTTCTCCGCTTAAAAGTAGAGGTTGAGGTGTAATGTTTTATGATTAACAATGCCTGGTGTGATCAAAGAAAAAGTGCACTCTATCAAGACTTTCTGCTTCCCCAACCTGGAATACCTCAGGCTCCTGTGTCGACCATTCTGGCTACCAAGGGAGTTCACTGCAGTCATTATTACAGCTGTGCACATTACCCCTCAAGCTGACACATAAAAGGCAGTCATTGATCTGTATACAAACATAAGTGAACAGGAAACGACACATCCCCAATTTCCACACTCATTGTTACTGGGGACTTCAACAAAGCCAACTTCTGGACAATAACACCACGATAATTTCGTGTGATAATGATAATGTGTTCTTGAACACTGCTACTCCCCCTTCAGCAATGCCTTCAAATCCCTCCCCTGCCCACCTTTTGGCAAATCAGACTACTATTCTGTTCTGTTTCTGCCAGCTTACAGGCAGAAACTCAAACATGAAGCTCCCTCCATCCAAACGATCCAGTGCTGGTTAGACCAATTGGATTTTATGCTTCAAGACTGGTTTGATCACGTGGACTGGGAGAGGTTCCGGTTCGCCTCCGACGATGAAATAAAGATCTATGCAGACACATGAAATGCTTCATCAGGAAGTGTTTAGAGGACTTGGTGCCGACCAAAACAATTAGGATCTTCCCCAACCATAAACCATGGATTAACGGCGATGTTCACACATTGCTCAATGCCTGAATCACCACTTTTAAATCCGTAAATGCAGAGTAGCAAAAACATTCCTGCTACCTCCTCCATAAAGCTCTCAGAACAGCCAAACGCCAGTATGAAATTAAAGTGGAATCATAAGTCAACTCCACTGACACCAGAAGCTTATGCCAGGGAATTAACAACACCACAGAAGAAAACGAACATCAATTTTAACACCCCTGTCTCTCTTCTGGACGAGCTAAATAAATTTGTCGCTTGTTTTTAGGGTAACAACACTGCTCTCGTGAAGAAAGCTACCGGATGATGCTATAGAGGCTAGTTTACTCTCTGTCTTTGTTGCAAATGTAACCCGATCCCTCAAACGTGTGAATATTCCGGAGAGATCCAGATGGCATCCTGGGCCGCGTTCTCAAAACATGCGAAACCCAACTTGTGGGTGTTTTCACATACATTTTCGATCTCTCCCTCTCCCTGTCTACAGTCCTCACATGCTTCAAAATGTCCACCATAGTACCTATACCAAAGCAACCAAAACTATCCTGCTTCAATGTCTGGTACCCCATTGCCCTGACACCAATCATTAAGAAATGTTTTGAAAGAATCATTAGAGATAACATCTGCTCTGTACTGCCTGCCTCCCTAGACCCAATGCAGTTTGCTTACAAAGGCAACCGATTCACTGATGACGTAATTTCACACACATTACAGACTGCTCTCTCTCATCTAGAAAAAAAAAAACATATATATGAGAATGCTGTTTGTAGACTTCAGTTCAGATTCAATACCATAGTGCCATCCAAGCTTGTTGTGAAACTTTAGGTTCTGGGTCTGAACAGTTCATTGTGCAGCTGGATACTGGACTTTGTCAGGTGGATATCAAATGGTCAAAATGGGAAATATTATCTCCTCTTCACTGATCCCATGACTGTGTACCTGTCCGTGCTCATTACCCACATTGGTGACCCAATTGCAGTCCCAGCTGCAGCTCCTGCCAGTTTTTAGACCACCTAGGGGGAAGTCATGACTTAGTGGTCAGAGAATTTGACTCCTAACCCTAAGGTTGTGTGTTTGAGTCGGCATACCTCCAACTGCTCCCCGGGCGCCACAGCATAAATGGCAGCCCACTGCTCCGGGTGTGTGTGTGTGTGTGTGTGTGTGTGTACACTTTGGATGGGTTATAAAAGAGCACATATTCTGAGTATGGGTCACCATAATTGGCTGTACGTCATGTCACTTTCACTTTTTTGTCACTTTCATCTGCAGACAACCCAACAGTGTTAGGTCTGATCATGAATGATGACGAGACAGCTTACAGAGAAGAAGTGAACTCCCTAACACATTGGTGCCAGGAGAAAATCCTCTCTATCAAAGTCTTTAAGATCAAGGAGATCGTTGTGGACTTCGGGAGGCAGAATAGAGAACACATCCCAATCACCATCAATGGAACTCCAGTAGAGCCAAAAGTTTTACATTTCTTGGCGTCCACATCAGCAATGACCTCACATGGTCAGAACAAACCCGAGTATTTGTAAAGAAAGCCCAGCAGCGCCTATTCTTCTTGAGACGACTGAGGAAATTTGGAATGGGCTCCAGCACCCTCAGATTATTCTACCCAATGCACTGTAGAAAGCATACTGTCTGGCTCCATCACCACCTGGTTCGGAAACAGCACTGCTAAGAGTAATACGAACGGCCCAACACATTACTGGAGATGAGCTTCCCTCCCCACAGGCGATCTACAACATTTGTTGTGTGAGGAAAGCCCGGAAGATAATCAAAGACCTTAGCCACCCCATTCACAGTCTCCTCTAATGCCATCAGGCAGACGCTACAAAAGTATCAGGGCCTGCGCCAGTCGACTGCAGGACAGCTTCTTCCCTCAGGCCATAAGACTGCTAAACTACAACTGACGCATTACAACTGTTACAGAAATATATCATTAATATAACAATACAACACACATATACACATTATATATATATTATGTATATGCCTACCATAACTAAATTTCCAGTTGTTATGTATATTATATTTTATGTATTGTATTGTCGGCACTAATGACAGTACTGTCTGTGTATCTGTTTATATATACACACAACACTGCATATTTAGTGGTGGAGTTAACGAATTACAACTGCTCACGTTACTGTAAGTAGCTTTTTCGGTTACTTGTACTTTTTGAGTATATTTTTAAAGCTGTAATTTTTCTTGTACTTAAGTACAAATTAAGCAAAATAATCTCCTTCATTATTTTTAAATCATAGTTTGTAACCGAGTACTACATTCAATTTGAATTACTATTCAAGCCTTTGACGGCACTTCAGTAATCAATAAAAAAGGGACCAATAAAAGCCCTGATATCTGGACCAGGAAAAGCGCCGCTGCAGCAGGTGAAGAGCTGATTAGACAGTGATGGAGCTTAGCGCAGGGACGTCACTAGGATTGGAAGACAGAGGGGGCTTAGCCCCCAGAGTATTTGTAACTTGCGTTTGCAAAATCTTTGCACTCACATACAAGCATGTGTGTGTATTTATGTATATATAATAATTATACACAGTGAAAGTACACACACATTATGTAAATACAAACTTTTATTTTGGATGTGATTAATCACGATTACAATCGTCCCAGCCCTAGAGATTATAGCTAACATATATAATAAATATAATGAAATAATTTAGTTTAGTTTAGGCTATACATAGTGTCTAGACCTGCCAACAAATGCTTATTGTTAGAAGAAAACAAAACAATCCTTAGACCATTACTGACCTCAATCACACCGGCTCCCTCAGAATCAACTGGCCTGCCAATCTCCTGCGGCTGCTTCTCTTTCGCTCTGCTAAAATATCTTTGAATATCCATCTCATCTGCTCAATGAATTGAAGGATACAACGGTAATAACATTAACAGGGACCCTATGACATTTAGATTTTAGTGACAATAACAATCTATGGGGATTGATATTGTTTTAGAATATGCCTATTATAGAGATAGGTTATATTATTGGCAAAGAACAAAGAGTTGTGATAAGCTTACTAAGTTAACCATTTCTTCTATTTTGCTTGTTCACTCTAGCTAGACTACAGTTATGGCCAACCGCAAGAACTCCTCGTCTGTGCGTCCTGAGCACAGCAGCCAAAAGGTGAGGAAACGGACACACAGCACAATTTCAATGACAACACAAAATCTACTGACAACAAGGGACAGACACAGCAGGGAATATAAGGGAGAATGGGAACAAGCGACAGGTGAGGGCAATCAGCTCGCGATCTGCATACACCAGCGCCAATGTATCAGCGCTGATTGCCTAGGTCACGAGCTGCAGAAATTGACAGGACACAGACAACAGGGAAGTCGGTGAAGCACCCTGAACCATGACAAGTTTTCCATAGCAAACCAAAATATCCCCTTTCCTTTACCTCAAGAAAACGTATCTAAAGGTAAGCAGGTAATTAAAAACAACGTACAATTTCACTCTATATTAGCATATTCATGACGTAAGTGCATCACATTGTATGGCCTCCCTGTGCTCACATACTGCATTTTAATGCATCCAAATTCTCAATAAAAATGTTTTTAATTCTATATTTTAATGTTTCTGTTGTCAGACAATGGAATGAATATAATAATGATTGAAATGCTGTCTTTTTTTAACTGAGAGTGCTGCTCTTCTCTGCCCTCGCTGAGCAGATGCAGATAGGTGTGTGCGCTGGGAGAGAGAGAGTACTGAAGAGTCTCAGAGACTAAATAATGTTTGTCCAAGAAAGTTGCTAATAACTATTTTGGAAAAAAGTCGCTAAAGGGGTCTCAAAAGTCACTAAATCTAGTGTAAAATTAAGTTTCTAAGTTGGCAACACTGGGCGGGAGGGTGCATAGCGAGTTTAGACCAAACTAGAGTAACAATGAGACGAGAGGTTACTTGCTGGAATCCTCCAGTTACTTGCAACGCTCCGGTCTGCAATGCTCTGAAAGCTGCCAGTTCACACCAATGCAACGAGACGCTGCGGTGCATTATCTTGATAGCACAACAACTCTTTGTACTTCTGTCCAACCTCCGACTTTTTGGCTATTTTTTGTAGCTGAATATATTTAATTTGTTGCATCTAAATATGAGTGAGGGTATGGTTATTGAAAAACGGAATTGTTATTGACTGTTGTTCTTATTATCATTTAGGGTGGCTTCAGCCACCCTAAAATAGACCTAACGACATCCCTGGCTTAATTTATTGACTCAAAGTTTGGAGAAACAAACTACATGGTAGTGTTATCATAAATATCTATATTTTGATACCGATACTGAAATATCTGACGGTTCCATTATTCATTTTCCACAGAATACACTGATATAAGCTGCGTCTCTCTCTTCTCTCCGACAGTGAGTTTGACACGCATCCGCCTTCTGTCAATTACAGAGTGTATGTCTGCACTGGATTGCAGGTATTCCACATAATTTAAATCAAAGCGCTTTACAGTAACATGAGAACACAGTCATGTAATCACAGAAACTTGATGCAATCCCTCAAATAGACCTAACTAAAACAAATGAACTGCATGTCCTCTCACTACGATATTGCTTGTGTGCAGACTGTGTGCAATTACAATTTCTCCATACTTTTAATGTAGAAATTATGTATCTTTGCTCATGGATTAAATTTTGTCAAAAGTTATCAACCATTCAGAATAGATCCACAACTGACCACTGAAAATCCTACTGGAAATGTTATTGGGTTTAAGTGAAATGCACCAGGAAGTCTTTAAAAATCAAAGATGGAACTTTTATTTCTTTACAAAGTATGCTAGAAATGTTTAAGAATGGGATATTTATATGATTTGTACATATAAATATCCTAGTTTGTAGGGCTGTAGTACTCGAGTCCGGTCTTGGACTCGAGTCCGGACTCGAGACATTTTTCTGTCGTCTCGGACTTGTCTCGGACTCGTTGAATTTGCACTCGGACTTGTCTCGGACTTGGCCATTGGACTCGCCAAGTCTTCTAGTTGGTCTCGACCGAGTCCAGCAAAAAAATAAAATAAAAAATGTCTCCTTCAAAACAAAACCACATTTGCATGATGTCGCGACTGAAAACGTGTGGAAAACACTAGGCGCGCCGCTCTCCTTATTTCCGAAGCACTGTAGCCTGCGCTTCCGCTCCAGTGGCGTCTGCTGTTGCTGGGCAACCATGACCCGCTCTCCATGATGACGCAGAAGTTTCAGCAAAGAATAAATGGATTTCCAGCACTAAACATCCCTTGCAGTAGCTCTGCTAATAGATTCATTTAAAAAATGGCTATCCTTGAACAACTATGATCATCTGTTTCTCCATCTTAGCTTTCAGTATTGTTCCGGGAAAGGATGTGCATGACCAGTGGTGCATTTACTGCGACCTGAAAAGTTTAGATGTTTCTAATTTAATTTTCTACCTGTTAGATTGTGTTTTACCTACACCTAGATAGCCTTTTTTTTAATCAATAAACGCGTATTAATGTATAGCCTTATGCAACAATTAGTACATATGTACATTTTAAAAACTTTATATATGACATTACATATTTACATTTTCATGTAACAGCCAGTATTTGTATCTGTAACAATCACAATTTTTTTCCTATCTGCATTCGGATACAACATCGTACAGTTACTTGATAAGACTGTTATGACTTTTTATATATTTTTTCGTAGTTATCACTGAACAAGTATGTCGTGTTAAACTGAAATAATTATTAATTTCATGACATGTCATGACAAACGTTTAGTGATCATTTGAACACGACTGAATCCATTCAATGCACACATTCTCATTACGCAGAACACTTTGAGCGAGTCTTAATGTTAATGAACTTCACTAAACAGATGTGTGTGTTCCGCGCAAACCAGCAAAAGGTAAATATGCAAACATGTAGGACAAGTAGACAATGTATCCGTATCGAAGCTGATTATTAGCCTACTCTTGAGAGAGAACTGATTTGGTTTTTGAGAGACTGAGATGCGCAGCGCGGCTGTTTGATTGGCGAGCGCGCTGTGCTTATTCCATTCATTCGTATCATGGAAGCCTAAGCTTTCAATATTTGCCTTTTAAATATATACAAATAATATAACGTGTAGCTATGATGTATTATTATAGGTAAAATTACTCTTGCAACGCTCTGATTTCTGAGAGATAAACAGAGAGGTGACAACAATGCGGTGTTTGATTTGCACTCTTTTCACTCATAAAGTTTACATTCATTCACTTCTGGCGCTGATGCCCTGGCTCACCTGTTATCTAGCAAACACCAGACTCTGTCAGCTTTAGCCGAGTATTCAGGCAGAATTATTCCTTGAGCGTTATTCGTTTTTTAAGCCATTATCCGTGCCATTCCGAATAAGGTATTCGGCTTCAGGCACAACCCTAATTATTACATTACATATTTTATTTTTACATGCAACATAAATAAGGTCATATAGTAACAGCTCCACGCAATATTGTAATTCTAAAATTCACGTGGTACTTGCAATCACTTTGTATTCATTATGGTTAATGCATGCTGGAGTAGTCGATTGTTTCCGACAGTGCTCGACTAGTCTATGCAAGCACTAGTATAGTATGACAAAAATTTCGCTGTATTTATGTGCGCATGTCCAGTAGAGCCAAACGTATCCCTTCTAGCCTTGCTGCGCGCATTTGTCATATCCCGAGCTTTGCGTGTGTCTGTGCACTGTGCCAAGGCATCTGTCATATACATTTTTGACCACAGATATAATGTCAACAAAAAATAAAGTAGCCTACATAAAAATTATTTGACCTTACAGTTCCAAACTTTGTTCTTTTATCCAAGTTTAGCTCCCAGGGTCAGACTGGGGGTAAAACCAGTACTCATTAGCAAGGCCCCAAAGGAAGAGAGGGCCCTTGAAAAGTATGAATCTGAAATATATATTTTTTACCTGGATATTTTCATGGGTGGGGGCCATGGGGGCCCATCAGGACTGCCTATGCATAGGGCCCAGGATCTTGTTTAACGCCCCTGTTAGCTTTAACCCTAATTATACACACTTGAACCTAATCAAGCTCTTACTAGACACACTAATCTTCCAGGTGTTTTAAGGCCAGTTGGAGCTAAACTTTTCAGGACATTGGCCATCCAGGATGTAGTTTGGAGACCCCTGTCCTACAGAGTTGTTACTTTGCACATGCTTTTTGATCATTACAAATAATAATGTAAAATTATTTTCTTAGAATAGGAGATATGCTTTCTCTCGCATCACAAACATTATCAGTAGTTAAGTATGTGGTCTTGAAGAGGACCCTTTTTTCTTTCATTTGGACTCGGTCTTGGACTTGGACTCGAAACTTTTGGACTTGGACTTGACTTGGACTCGAACCTCTTTGGACTCGGTCTTGACTCGGTCTCGACTAGTCCTGGACTTGGACTTGACTTGGACTCGACAAAGCCGGACTTGACTACAGCTCTACTAGTTTGTCTAACTGCATCACTACATTGTACAGACACAGGTCAAAGCCATCCTACTTTCCATTAATCTAAACAAACAACATGTATGGCTCTTAAAACACTGCCTATGAAAATTATGTATTGTCATATTTCGAGTATCTCAGCTGAATTGAGGTAATTTGTTTTAGAATTTTATTACTGACTGTATACATGTCCCTTTTTTGTAAATTCAATTCCATTTGAAATCAATTTTGACATCATGCTTACAAAAGGTTACCCTATTTTAAAAACATAAATAGACAGAATGACCAAATGTTTAAAACTGAGATTTTTATAATGGTAATTGATCAGTGTGATGTGACATACAGCCAAGTATGGTGACCCTTACTCAGAATTCGTGCTCTGCATTTAACCCTTCCAAGTGCACACACACAGCAGTAAACACACACACACCATGAACACACAACCTTCGCAGTGGGCAGCCATTTATGATGTGCTGCCCGGGAGCAGTTGGGGGTTCGGTGCCTTGCTCAAGGGCACCTAAGTCGAACCCACAACCTTAGGGTTAGGAGTCAAACTCTCTAACCATTAGGCCACGACTATCCCTCAATGTTTATATGTACGTACATAAAAAGCCTACATTATCTGTTCATCATATAAAGTGAACATTTTTAGAAGACTTGGATTAAACCACTTAAAGCTTGAAATAATGATTGCCCTTGAAAAAAAATGGAAGAAAAAAATAATATTAAAATATCAATATGGCAGTATACAGCATGTGTTATTGAACATGATTCATCAGTCGTCATGAAATCAAAAATAACCCTACTCACTTTTTTACTGCACATTACTAGTCTTGTGGTGAACAATTAAACTGTGACGTCACTTCTTGTTTGCTGCTCCTGTGTGTATTGAGTTTGATCTCTGTCACATAATTTTTTATAGACTATTTTTTATCTTAAAAATCTATTTTATACACCATCATTTTCGTTCTATAACGTGAATATATCCTCTATTCTACAAAAAAAAAAAAAAAAAAATCAGAGTGCCTATCCGCTATTTAGCTTATAGCCTGTTACCATCGCCAGTGTGGTTGCCGCTAATCCCGCTTGCATTGCTAATCTCCTTCACTCCGGCGCCGGGACACCATGGACTCTGTGCTTCACGCCGGGGTTAACGACACCACACTGCGGCAGATGGAGATACTGAAGAGGGACTTCGGGAGCTTTATCGAGACGGTGCGCAGCACGATGCCCGCGGCGACGATCATCGTGTCAGGACCACTGCCCACGTATCGACGAGGACACAAAAGGTTCGGTAGAATTTTTGCTTTAAATAAATGGTTATTGGTGTCATGGTGTAAAGGACAGAAACTGCCATTTGTTAATAATTGGAATCTTTTCTGGGAGTGTCCTAGACTTTTTCGCACTGACGGCCTGCACCCCAGCAGAGTCAGGGTGGAACTCCTCTCGGACAACATCTCCAGGACACTTCACTCCATTTGACTAGTAAGCCAATTCTCAAATATCTACTATGAAGGCTTTTGTTCTACCCGTTTAAATGATAGAAGTACTTGCACTGTCCAATCTATTAAGACTGTGTCTGTTCCCCGAATAGTGGGGTCAAAATATAAATTTAATGTAGGATCTAGAAAAAAAATCTTATCTTGGTCATAACAGAAAAATGTCAAATAAATGAACAAAAACTATTTTTTAAGTTTTGGCTCATAAACATTAGATCACTCACTCCCAAAGCAGTTATTGTAAATTAAATGATCACAGATAATAGCTTTGATGTACTCTGCTTGACTGAAACTTGGCTAAAACCAAATGATTATATTGGTCTAAATGAGTCTACTCCACCAAACTACTGTTATAAGCATGAGCCCCGTCAGACTGGTCATGGGGGAGGTGTTGCAACAATATATAGTGATATTTGTCAATGTTACCCAAAAAACAGGATACAGGTTTAACTCATTCAAAGTACTTCTGCTTAATGTTTCTATTGTATCTCTTGCTCTGGCTAATGTGTATAGACCACCAGGGCCGTATACAGAATTCCTAAAATAATATGAAGATTTCCTCTCAGACCTTTTGGTTACCGTTGATAAAGCGCTAATCGTCTGAGATTTTAATTTTCACGTTGATAATCCAAATGATGCATTTGGACTTGCGTTTACTGACCTAATAAACTCTTTTGGAGTCAAGCAAAATGTCACTGGGCCCACTCATCATTTTAATCATACACTAGATTTAATTATATCGCATGGAATCAATCTTACTGATATAGATATCGTACCTCAAAGTGATGATGTTACTGACCATTTCCTTGTATCGTGCATGCTGCGTATCACTGATATTAACTATATGGCTCAGCGTTACCGTCTGGGCAGAACTATTGTTCCAGCCAGCAAAGACAGATTCGCAAATAACCTGCCTGATTTATCTGAACTGCTATGTGTACCCAAAAATTCAAATGAACTAGACGAAATAACTGGCAACATGGGCACTATTTTCTCTTATACATTAGAAGCTGTTGCCCCCATCAGATTTAAAAAGGTTAGAGAAAAACGTACTGTGCCAATGTACAACAGCAATACCCACTCTCTCAAGAAAGAAACTCATAGTGTGGAGTGCAAATGAAGAAAAACTAACTTGAAAGTTTTTAGAATTGCTTGGGAAAACAGTATGTCCAGCTATAGACAGGCCCTAAAAACTGCCAGGGCCGAGCATATCCACAAATTCATTGAATTTACCAAAACAATCAAAGGTTTTTATTTAGTTGCTAGATTAACAAATAACCAGACGCCACCTGATTTAAATATTCCATCAACATTTAATAGTAATGACTTTATGAATTTCTTCACTGATAAAATCGATAACATCAGAAATACAATAACAAATGTAGATTCTACAGTATCTAATACTTCAGTTTCATCCATCGCACCCAAAGATAAACTGCAGTGCTTTACAACTATAGGACAGGAAGAGCTAAATAAACTTATGACTGCATCTAAACCAACAAGTTTATTAGATCCTGTACCCACTAAATTACTGAAATAGTTGTTACCTGTAGCCGAAGAAACGCTTATCAACATTATTAACTCGTTATCTTTAGTTCACGTCCCAAAACCATTCAAGCTGGCGGTTATTAAGCCTCTTATTAAGAAACCACAACTAGATCCTAGTGAACTGGCAAATTATAAGCCCATTTCAAATCTTCCACTTATGTCTAAAATTTTTTACAAATTTGTGTATGCTCAATTGTGCTCCTTCCTGCAAAAATATTATCTGTATGAAGAATTTCAGTCAGGTGTCAGGCCACACCGCACAGAAACTGCACTTGTTAAAATGACAAATTACTTGCTTCTTGCATTATATCAAGGCTGCGTCTCATTGCTAGTTTTACTTGATCTTAGTGCTGCGTTTGACACCATAGATCATGACATACTCCTAGATCGATTACGAAACTATACAGGTATTCAAGGGCAGGTTCTAAGATGGTTTAGATCCTACATGCACGATTGCCACCATTTTGTTTATTTAAATGGGGAGTCATATTTTTTTTTCATTTATCACCAGTAAAATATGGAGTGCCACAAGGATCTGTCCTAGGTCCTCTTCTATTTTCAATATACATGTTGCCCCTTGGTGATATTATTAGAAAATATAGGATTTGCTTCGACTGTTATGCTGATGATACTCAACTATATATCTCAACGAGACTAGATGATACTTCTAAATTATCTAAGCTAACAGAGTGTATAGAAAATGTAAACGATTGGATGATCAATAATTTTCTCCTATAAAATTTGGATAAGACAGAGATAATACTTATTGGTCCAAAATACAGTACACAGAATCTAGAAGACTACAGTTTCCAACTAGACGGATGTACTGTTACTTCCTCTACAGTCAAAAATCTGGGTGTTATATTAGACAGCAACTTGTCTTTTGAAAATTGCATTTCCCATGTTACAGAAACAGCATTCTTCCATCTTAGAAACATTGCAAAGCTACGAAACATGTTACCTGTTTCTGATGCAGAAAAGCTAGTTCATGCATTCATGATCTCTAGACTGGACTGTTGTAATGCACTGCTAGGTGGTTGTCCTGCATCTTCAATAAACAAGCCATAGGTAGTCAAAAATGCAGTGGCTAGAGT
This sequence comes from Carassius auratus, assembly GCF_003368295.1. Classification (NCBI taxonomy): domain Eukaryota; kingdom Metazoa; phylum Chordata; class Actinopteri; order Cypriniformes; family Cyprinidae; genus Carassius; species Carassius auratus. The sequence goes on from NC_039264.1 coordinate 34,149,026, forward strand.
TCTTACCAGGTCAAGAAAATATTATCATATTACCCCAATTTCTGCACTGTCTATTAAGTTACCTGTCAGTTACAAATTATTATTACTTACATATAAGGCCCTAAATGGTTTAGCTCCTGCATACCTAACTAGCCTTATACCATGCTACAATCCATCACGCTTCTGTGACGACTGGGTGAAGGAGGAACTGGAAACAGTGAGACAAACAAACAAGAGTACAGTGACAATGCTGGGAAGACGACAATCCAAGATGGTGGGGAGACGGTGAGTAATCCAGGTGTTGATGGTGAGATGGCAGCAGGAGAGGACGGCACAGGAACTGCGGGGAATAGAGCCGAAGGTAAGTCTGATGCTGAGTGATAGTGCGGAGAGTGGATGAGGTTCCAGGGAAGACACGGACATCCAAACGCATACAACACAGAAGCAAACAGACAGAGGTAGCAACATATAACAACGTTCTCACAAACACAAGACGTGAGACAAGCCAATATACTGAAGCTGCTGATGACCATTAACGGAGACGCCCACAAACTAATTAGTGTAGACGCGAAACACACAGACTTCTCCACAAAGTGCAAAAACCCAGAGATCACGGTTTACCAACCGTGACAGCTTCCTAAGGTCACAAAACACTGGACTTTTGGTAGTTTTGCACACTACAGTCTCCGTGCTTACAGTGTCTCAGACATTAATATTTTAGCTGTATCACTGTCTGGCCATCTGAAATTTCAGTATGGAGATAAAGGGGTTATAATTGTTCAGTATTACATGACATCCTGGGTGTATATTAGCACAGTTTGGTGTTTTCTGGGGCGTCTGGCAGAGCGTTAGGACCCAGAAGTGGTGAAGCATGATGTCAGACATAACAACATAGCAGATATTCTTAACCCATATCTAACTGTGAATCTGTTACGAGCAAGAGGTGGAGTGGAGGTGCAACACAAAGCCTTGCCCTTTATTCAATTTTCTGTTTCAATTGGGTTCAAGCTAGAAGGGATACATATGTCGCTACTGGGCATGCGCACACTGTACAACAAAAATAATATATATATTTTTTTTGCATTATTGTAAGGGGTAGGTTTAGGGTTGGGGTAGGTGTAGGTGTAGATCTTAATAAAAATTAAGTATAGAAATAAAAATTAGTTTATCATTGTTAGTTTCCTGTAGGAGCAGTTTTCCTTCTAGTCACAACCTATAACTTGGAAATGTATCATAACACTGAAGTCAGAGGCAGCTTCTGATTCACGGGTACTTTTCCATTGATAATTTTCAAGGCATTGAAGTTAGAGATGCCTGTATCATGATCACTAATTCAAGTATTTTGTCAATTAAATAAAACAGTGTTTTATTCAAAGTAGCTATTATCCACAGATCTTTGATGTGAATTCATATTTTTAGATAATTCATTAAATATCACTTGCTAAAACGTAACTAGTACTCTTAAGTAGTTTTTGAGAAGAGTACTTTGTAATTTTACTTAAGTACTGTTTTGGCACCAGTACTTTTACTTGTAATTGAGTATTATTTCAGCAATGTAATAGTACTTGTATTTAAGTAAAAATTTTCAGTACTCTTTCCACCACTGTGCATATCTGTACACGTGTACATTGTGTATATGTATACTGTATACCACTGTTAATTGTTTTGTTCTCATATGTGCAATGTCTGGAACATGTACCTAAGCTTTTCATGTCATTTACTTGTAAATGCTGCAGTGACAATAAAAGTTGAGTTGAGTTGCTCACACATATGACTAACAGTCTTTTATCATTATAAACAAGAGTTATACATGTATAATATCACTCACTTAATTTTCTCCAGTTTGCTATGTGAGTCTAGCAAAAGAGCAGAGAATTTCCCCCCATCCAGGTCTCCAAATTTATCTTCACTCAGATCCAGTTCTTTCAGTAATAATGGACTTGTACCTAGAACTTCGGTGAGATAATCACATGCTTCCTGTGCAGCAGGACTTTTCAGAAATCTACAGGAAGTAGATTAGAATTTTAGACCATGTATGTTTTTTGCATTATTTTTGCCACAAAATCTGTTGCCTGTTGAATTTCTCTGATTTGCAATTTAATCAGTTTATGTCATTCCTATTCCACACTGGTCCAATTTCTGTTGATATACAACTGATTTCACATCTGTGGTTCAGTTTGAAATATTTCAAGGTTTATTACCTGATGACCTTTAATTTACAGGAATCATCCAGTAGTAAATCACTGAGCTGCTTCACTCCTGATTGTCCAGGATCATTTCCTCTGAGATCCAGCTCTATCAGGTGTGAAGGGTTTGATCTCAGAGCTGACGCCAGAGCTGTATAACCTTCTTCAGTGATACTGCAGTCTGAAAGTCTAGAAAATATGTTATTCTTGCTTATAACATTAGTTATAATACAAATACACACACACACGAAAGAAAAAAATCTCAAATGAATTACATTGTTTTGGAATCTCTGTGGTTTCCAGAGGTTTTAATATCAAGCAGCCAGTTAGATGACTAGTTAAAAATCTATGCAACTATTGTAAAAACAAGATGCAACCACTGCAGCAACTTCAGTATGCAAACAAGATATATACAGTGAGTGATGTAACCACACAAAGGCAAATGATGCCAAATTGTCATTTACTGCAAAATTCAACCTGACAGCTCAATTTATAAATCACTATTAGAAGACTACTAGTGTGGATCAAGGTAAGACACAGTTCATGTACTTGCTGACATTTTTACATACTTGCTCAATAACGTTTGTCATTACTTAAAATGTACCTTTACAAATTATTATTAACTTGTATTTTTAGTTATCTACGTTTCTACACTTCAGTTTTTACACCCTGCATTGTGAATTTTCCAACAGGAAACAGATATTCCCTATTCCTGTCCTGTCCTATCTACAATTCTTATACCTTCTCTATATTCCTGAGTTTCTTAGTTTATCCAAACTCAATAAACTTAGTACCAGTACAGTCAAATACTCACATCAGTGTGTTAATTGTACAATGCTTATCCTGCAGTAGTGGAACAAGCTGTTTCAGGTCTCCTAGTTCAAGTTCACTCAGATTCAGCTCTTTCAGGAATAATGGGTTTTTACCCACAATTCCAGTCACATACTGAAAGGCTTTATTAGCAGCAGGACCCAAAAACCTGCAGATGTAAAGATCTAGTGAGATTCAATATAGATTTGAACAAAACATGATGATTCTCAAACTATGTTAAATAATTTTTCTTGAATTAACTTTATTGCAACAGTGAAATACAATTTCGATAAACAATTTAACTGCATATAACTTATTTTGAATTGTCTCACCTCAGTGTCTTTAGCTGACAGTTTGGATTCTGTAGTAAATCACTGAGCTGCTTCACTCCTGATTTTCCAGGATCATTTCCTGTGAGATCCAGCTCTATCAGGTGTGAAGGGTTTGATCTCAGAGCTGAAGCCAGAGATTTATAACCTTCTTCATTGATACTGCAGTCTGAAAGTCTAGAAAAGGAATGAAACAGTCTGATTATTCTAGAAATTACTTCTACATTATTTGCCCATAAAGTAAATCATATTTTTGTTACTTGAACAGTAAATTGCAAAGCAAACTGAGAACTGAATAGAAAAGTAACCTTTAATATTTTAATATCAACACACATGATAATCTGTATTATCTGGACTGTAATACATTTTTTTAAATATTTTTATTTGACAAATTTGTCTATGAAACTGGTTTATATGGGTTTGTATCTAATATGGACTTGTATCTTCTATTCTTGTTTGACTCCTCAAGCATAGCTCTTTTGTCTTTCAAATATAAAGATATAAAAAACTACTATCAAAACACACCAATTAATGATAATGATATACTCAAAATATGAAAGGCTAATAATTTCTTCCTGAGAGAAAACCAGTGCCTTATCATCAGCATACTTTATGATGGTGAAATTATCATCATCACACTGCAGTTCATTGATGTATACAGATAATAATATTGGAGATAATACACATCCCTGAGGTAGCCCCGTATTTAAAACCAAGCAGTCAGACATGACATTGTTGATACAAACACGCTGTGCTCATTTTATTTTATTTTTTATTTATTTTATTTATTTCACCTAAATTGTGAAGACGCTTTAAAAGAAGGTTAGGTTGGACAGTATTAAAAGCAGATGAGAAATCCATGAAAATTATTCTAACATACATATTTGACAATTCTAAATGATGTTGAACTTTATAAAAAAAAAGAAAAAAAAAGTAAGAGAGGCATGCACAGTGCTCCGATCGGCCGGGTAACCAAACTTCAGGGGATCAATAAACCTTGCGTTATACACACTATGCGTTGCAAACATTTGCAGAGAACTGATGGGAGTGCAATTGGACAAAAGTCATTTAACAATTTTGCATGAGGAATTTTGGGTACAGGGATAACAATAGAATTCTTCCTGGCCAATGGTACAAAGCCATTTTCTAGAAAGACTTGAAACATTTTCTTTTGAAAACATATCTCCTGGGCCGGGAATTAACTCTCTGTATGGACCGCACGCCCCTGCAGCGGCTCCACCACATGAAAGATATCAACGCGTGTATCACTTGTTCATATTCATGTGAAGATGAGTTGGGTGGTGGGGTTTGTGTCGAGGGGGGCATGGTTTAGTAGGGTTTGTAGTGGGAGAAAGCGATCGGAAACGAGCAGTGAGTAAGTAGTTGAAGTGCAAGTACATTCACTTGTTTCTCTTTACAGTGATTGACGTGGGGAGACTGTAAAAGGCCGCTGGGAAATGGAAGTGGCACAGAGAGAGACAGACCGAGGACTCATGGCTGGTGGTCTGTGGAGCGGTAGAAAATATTGCCTTAGTGCTGTGAATTTATGTTTACTTTATGCGTGTGGATGCATCGTTGTTTGAAACAGTGAATTCCTGATTAAATTATCATGAGCCTCAGTCCCGCCGTCTCCGACTTTTTTCTTTTTCTTAAATAACTTTATCACAACTATATAAAGCCTAATATTGTATATTACCTACTTTTTTATCGTTTCATTTGTATTGCTTTAAACACGTTTGTACATTCTTCACATTTAATTGAAGTAAGATAAATATTTTAAATAATTATACTATACTGCTTAGGAAAAACAAATTATTATTATTATTTTTTTTTTTTACTTGTTTTTAAGTCATCCATATATATTTCACTTTCATACTATTTATTGGAATTTAGTTCAGTTTTTCGATGTGTTTGCATTTATTTAAGTATAGTTAATGAATTTCCATTTTAATTTTAGTTATAAACTGCTTATCTTAAATGTTCCTATTTCGGAGGTGAAAATAAAAAAAATATTTATTATTTCCATAATCTGCCAATGTGCAATACTGATCACACTGCTGTGGTGTTGAGAGTAGCTGATGGTAAAATGTACTCACTTGAGTATCTTCAGCTCACACACAGGATTCTTCAGTCCCTCACAGATCTCTTTGATTCCTGAGTCCAGCAGATAGCTGTTGTTCAGGTTTATCTCTTTCAGGGTGGTTTTGGAGGAGAGAACAGTAGCTAGAACTGAACAGCTTTTCTCTGTTTGCTTACAACTACTCACCCTGAACAGAATAACATAGAATTAATTACTATTCAGGACATATTCAACACACACCGGATCAATAGGCCTTTATATCTGATCTTTAATAATGATAAACAAGAGTTATTAATGTATAACATCACTCACTTAATTTTCTCCAGTTTGCTATGAGAGTCTATCAAAAGAGCAGAGAGTTTCTCCCAATCCAGATCTCCAATTTTATCTTCACTCAGATCCAGTTCTTTCAGTACTAATGGACTTGTACCTTGAACTTTAATGAGATAATCACATGCTTCCTGTGCAGCAGGACTTTTTAGAAACCTACAGGAAGAAGATAATAATGTAGATAATTTATGCTTTTACATAATGTAGTCACAACTTCAGTTGTGTGTCTGTTGAATTTCTCTGAATTGCATTTTAATTCAATTCATGATATTCTGTCACAGTTCATGAATTCACTGTCTCTCTCTCTTGTCTATGTTTGTGTTGATGTGGGTGGAGCCGCCAATCACCGGGCTGATCAGCTCTGCAATCAGGACTAATCAGTACACCAGCTGCAGAGGATCTGCGCTGACTATTTAGTCTCTCTGTTTTCACCTTGTCTCTTGTCAGATCGTTGTTTGGATGTTCCTGTCTGTTCCCGCCTGTCCAGTTTCCTCACTGCCTGTTCGTTTGTTCCTGCACGTCTGCCTTCAGGTCATCTTCGTCTCTCGGATTATCACCGCCGTCTACTTCCGGATTGTCATTTGTCTTCACTCACTTCACTGGATCGTCACGCCGGACTGGGCTGTACCACAGCATCCCTGTGTCACTAAGTGTTGGCTTCCTTGGACTTTGTTTACATCATCATCATCATCATCATCATCATCATCCCTGTTCCACATTTATTAATAAACTCTCTTTACTTGCATTTGAATCCATCTCATCAATTCATTACATATTCTTATTCCACATGGTCTATTTGACCCCTCTATTGTCATACAGCTGATTTCACATCTGTGGTTCAGTTTTAAATATTTCACTGTTTATTACCTGATGATCTTTAATTTACAGGAATCATCCTGTATTAAGTCATTGAGCTCCTTCACTCCTGATTGTCCAGGATCATTTCCTCTGAGATCCAGCTCTATCAGGTGTGAAGGGTTTGATCTCAGAGCTGAAGCCAGAGCTTTATAACCTTCTTCAGTGATACTGCAGTTTGAAAGTCTAACAACATTAATAAAAAAAAACATTTGGATTAATATTATGGTTCAAATTCATGACTGTTTTATAGTTTCAACTAATGGTTTTTTGTTGTTGTTGTTGTTGTTGTTTTTTTAGTACTTTAGTGCTACAGAAATTGTTTATGAATTTGATCTCCCTTGTTATTTTATTAAGAGATAAACAGGATAAAAAGAAAACAGGTTATTTACTATATACAGCCTAATATTGTATATTACCTACTTTAATAACTTTACATTTGTATTGCATTAAACACACTTTTGTATTATTTTTCATGTTTAATGGAAGCAAGATGCTCAGAACTCAGCACTCAGCATCACAAATTTGTCTTTGCAGTGCAGAGAAGACTGTATTTAAAGTGACATTTACATATTTACAGGCCTGCTAATAGTGTGATGCATTAATAGACATATAATATTATAATGCAATAAAGATATTAGAAAACAGCATGTAAATAGTTTAATCTTTTCTATAAATTGTGTATATAAATATTAAAACATCAAAAAAAAAAAAAGTTCAAGTTCATGTTCAAGTTACTAAGTATGTTGATTCTTGTATTTGAAGGTTCCTCACCTCAATCTCTCCAGTTTACAGTGTGAATCCTTCAGTACGTCACATAAGTGATCCACTCCTGCGTTTTTTAGTTCATTCTCACTCAGGTTCAGTTCTCTTAGGTGTGATGGGTTTAATTTCAGAGCTGAAGTTAGGATGTGACACTGTTTCCCTGTAATACTGCATCTACACAGACTGAAAGGAGAAAGAAAAAGAAAATAGGTAAATTTTATAATAATCATTCAGTTTTTAGAGGATTTGCCCTGTCATGTCAGACAGTAATTGGGCATTTTAAATTGACTCAGAAATTACCACTAGAAATTCATTACAAATACCACAAAGTTTACATTTACATAAAAACTGTACCTATACATAACTAAACAACTGACAGCTTTTGACTATGAATATACTAGATATAAATGATTACCTATAAATAAATTGAAAACTACAGACTATACGAATGCTTCACATAATACTGTACATGTGCAAAGAGAAACATCGTAAGTTAAGCAGCTGCAAGGGGAACAGTGCAGGTTGATTTTTAGTGCATGAGTCTTTTGTCGGATTATGTTCACACAACAATTGTGTGTGAAAAGTGTCTAGTGCACATAGAGGAGAGAGTGTTACTACTACAAGTTGTTTGTACATGCCCTGTAGCACATTTCAAATTGCACAAAAAAGAGAGAAAATTTCTGATGGTCTTTCTGTGATGTGGTAAGGTTGGGGGGTGAAGAAGTGAGATGGTCCATATTTCATATTTGTATAAATATTGTTCCACCCATATGTTTCTGGATGCGTTTGTTACCTTGTCCCGGGTGATGGTCATGATTGCTGCCTCACGTGCCTGAGCATTAACGTCTGTTTCACACATACTCCGTCTGCAGTGCGTATGCAGTCCGTGTGCATTACTTATGTGGTGCAGAAGCAGCACGGACTCATTGTGCTTTCACACAGGACGCGTTTGCAGTCTGCTACTGATCCGTGGCTGTTTAAGCCACAAACACAACATTTGTTAATTGTTTAGATTTAAAATAATGTAAAATTTAAAAAAAAATAATAATAAAAAATAAACGTTTTAAGCATTTTGACTCTTTTATCAAAGTACATTAACAATCTTTCATAGACAGTTTAAACTCAATAAATATAAACAACGTATTATTCATGCATTTGACTTCTAGGTTTGTATAATAAGCTGCTCAAGCAAGTGGCAAAACATTTAAACACAACATTTAGCCTTTTCTTGTTAGGTTATCGCAAATATTTAAAATTAAAACACCACTGACACAAACAATTGACTCTGGTATATTTTGCACTGCACTGCTGCAGATGCACCGCTCCTGGACCGCAGCCGCGTACAGTGTGAACACTGGAATCTGTGAATATAGGTGCGAGTAAAACAATACGCAATGCATACGCACTGCAGACGGAGTATATGTGAAACAGGCGTAGTGAAGAACACAGCACTGTAACTGGCGAGCGCACTCCAGCACAAGTTTATTGAACACTGCGGTCAAGCAAGCCGCGCTTTGAAAATACACGGTTAAAGGGGGGGTGAAATGCTTGTTTTCACTCAATATCCTGTTAATCTTGAGTACCTATAGAGTAGTACTGCATCCTTCATAACTCCAAAAAGTCTTTAGTTTTATTATATTCATAAGAGAAAGATAGTCTGTACCGATTTTTCCCGGAAAAACACGAGCGCCTGGAGGCGTGACGTGTGGGCGGAGCTAAAGAATCATGAGCGCGAGTAGGCTTTTGCGTTGAGAGCGTTTGGAAGCTGTGACATTACCATGAGGAAAAAAACATCCAAAACAAACCATGGCTAACAGTCAGATTCAGCGTATATTTATGATCCAGAATCAGATCCAGAGGCTGAAATTTAACAAGAGCAGCATCACCTCTATGTGGTATGTACTGAAACTGTGTATATTTGCTTAGCGGTTTTGGAAAATGACTAAGTTCCACTTTATGTCGTCTATTTTCTTTTAAGCTGTACATGTGGAAAGTGCAGTTTGATGACAGCATCGCATGTTGTTTACTTGATGTGCTTACGCGCCGACAGCTAAGTTAACAACACAGAGATATTTGAAGCAGTTTTACTCACCACATGCGGTTCCAACACACGATCGTGACCCTTTTTCGTTGGGACTGCATTATCCTTAAGAAATAAACGATGTGCAAATCCGGCGTCAAACTGGGCCTTGTTTGTAAAACAAGCATCTTTGAAATGCAGGGAACAAACAAAAACACTTGCACAACTCCGTTGATGCTCTGTAAAAATAAACTCCTTCCACTGGTCCCTTAATGCTGTTTTTTCTTTGGTAATCTGTGCAGGGTTGTCTTGCCCTGGCAACCAAAAACACACTTCTTTTGTGACAATTCGGTCTCTCGCTCTGATCAGTGAATGTCTGTTGTGCTCTCAGTGCTCTGCTTTACGGGAGCGCGCTTTCCGAAACTTGTGACAAACCGGAAGGAGTATTTTTGGAACAAAAATACTCCTTCAAACGTACAACTTAATTTTTTAAACTTTGTCCATGTTTAGCATGAGAATCCAACTCTTTAACAGTGTAAAAAACTCAGTATGCATGAAATAGCATTTCACCCCCCCTTTAAGCCAGTCACACTTTTTTTTCCTCTTGCGCGTGTAATCATGCACTTATGGTATGGGTGCTGAGAGCAGTCAAAATGCATGTAAAGAAGCTGTCACACACGTTTCCTTTATACTTTTGCTTATTTTAACTAATTAAAATTTTTTTGTTTTTAAATACATAATTTTTGTATTTAAACGTTTGTATTGTACATTAATACGTTTCTTAATGTTTATAAATGTTAATAATTATTATTTTCATTGTTTTTTTATTTCAAGTTTGAGTGTGTATGTGTGTGTATGTATGTGTATATATATATATATATATATATATATATATATATATATATATATATATATATTATGTGTGTTTGTGTGTGTGTATAACAAAAAAAAATGCATCCTTGCAATTGCACTGTCCCATTTTCCTACACACATAAGAGGTGTTCCTTTATATGTTAGCTCATTCTTTCAATGGACGTGTATTCAGAGTGACCCTGACTATCACTGTATTCATTTTCAAGGCATTTTACTGTATAGTTTTTGAGAAAACTAAAAGCAAATTCACCCAAACCAACAAAATGCATCTTAGCAAGTGCACTGTGTCCCATTTTCCAACACTCATAATCAGAAGATCAGAATCAGAATGAGCTTTATTGCCAGGTATGTTTACACATACTAGGAATTTGTTTTCATGACAGAAGCTCCACAGTACAACAGAATGACAGCGACAGAACAAAAAAAAAAAAGAATTTACAGGTATATTATGTGTAAAAAATAAGTGTACACTAAGTATGTGTGTTAGATAAATAAGTGTAGGTGTATATGAATATAAAGTGTAGTGTGTTCCACAGTTATTATCAAGTGTTCATTAGATGGATTGCCTGAGGGAAGAAACTGTTCCTGTGTCTGGTCATTCTGGTGCTCAGAGCTCTGTAGCGTCGACCAGATGGCAACAGTTCAAAGAGGCAGTGTGCTGGATGTGAGAGGTCCAGAGTGATTTTGCCAGCCCTTTTGCTCACTCAATAAGTACAGTTCTTGAAAAGAAGGGAAGGTTGTACCGATTATTCGTTCAGCAGTTCGGACTACCCTTTGTAGTCTCCTGAGGTCAGATTTAGAAGCTGAGCTGAACCAGACAGTTACTGAAGTGCAGAGGATGGATTTAATGATGGTGGAGTAGAACTGTTTCAGCAGCTCCTGTGGCAGGTTAAACTTCCGCAGCTGTAGAAGGAAGTAAAACCACTGCTTTCAGTGCTTTCAGATCCTCTTCTGACTGTTATTAATTCCTCATTGTCATTAGGATATGTCCCCAAAACCTTCAAACTGGCTGTTATTAAGCCTCTCATCAAAAAATACACAACTTGACCCCAAAGAACTAGTTAATTATAGACCGATCTCGAATCTCCCTTTTCTGTCCAAGATACTAGAAAAGGTAGTAGCCTCACAATTATATTCCTTCTTAGAGAATGGTTTAGCAACTCAGTATTTGAATGAGCTCTTGTTACATTATAATTAGGGTTGTAACGGTATGAGATTTTCACGGTATGATAATCGTCTCAGAAAATCCCACAGTATTATGGTTTCACGGTATACGGTATTAAACAATCAAAACGGGTTTTGTTTTAGTTTTTTTTTTTTTTGGGGGGGGGGGGGGTGGTGACCAAATGTTTGAAAGCATGTGTTTATTCAAATTTCATTAATCAAAAACAAGAAAATTTTACCATTGATTATTTATTAGTTGAATAACTTATATTTATCATTAATAATTCATACAAATTCATAAATTATGGTTTGATTTAATTTTTCAGGAATCTGTACTTATATGATTTAATAAAAGTGAAAAAAAAGTAATACATGTGAGATTCTGTTATTTTCTCTCAATACCGTAGATAAGCAAATGTACACGGTATGATAATCATACATGTCTATATCACGGTATATCGTCATACCGGTATATCGTTACAACCCTAATTCTAATCCTCCACGTCTGCTGCGTTCTCAAAACTCAGGCAATTTGATAATAGCTAGAATATCAAAATCAACGGCAGGCGGCAGATCCTTTTCCTATTTGGCGCCTAACCTCTGGCATAACCTATCTAACATTGTTCGGGAGGCAAACACACTCTTGCAGTTTAAATCTAGATTAAAGACCCATCTCTTTAACCTGGCTTACACATAACATACTTATATTCTCTAATATCCAAATCTGTTAAAGGATTTTTAGGCTGCATTAATTAGGTAAACCGGAACCGGGAACACTTCCCATAACACCCGATGTACTATAAATGCTACATCATTAGAAGAATGGCATCTACGCGAATTAATATACATTGTATTAATATACATTTACATTGTATTAATATACAAATATACTACCAAAAAGGTGGTAATGAAAATATATACAAATGTAACAATTTAATTGATGTTTTAAAACCTTTATTCTTTTATGTTTTCACAACAGAGATTTACTAAAATAAGCATTCGTCTTTTCTATACAAAAAGTATTCCCATACCAGTGCCAATTTTAACTCATATTTTGACGTGGGATATAGATTAGAGATAACAGCATCTGTCTCTGATGTTGTCTCTGCTGTACGTGTGGGTGGAGCAAGAGAACAGTTAGAGGCCGTTCACATATTGCGTCTTTTGCACGCTCAAGTTTGTTATTTCAAATGTAGGTGCGCGGTATGCACGCTCATAATGGAAGCGACGCATTCGCGATACGCTCGTTTTTTCCAGACGCGTCCACACCACATCGAGTTAAAACCACACCACATAGAGTTAAAAACATCTCAACTTTCAGAATGCCGCAAGCGCACCAGGTCATGTAGCATCCTCATATTTTCTGCTGTGTTCTCAAAACTCAGGCAATTTGATAATACCTAGAATATCAAAATCAACTGCGTGCAGCAGATCCTTTTCCTATTTGGCGTCTAAACTCTGGAATAACCTGAATAACATTGTTCGGGAGGCAAACACACTCGCAGTTTAAATCTAGATTAAAGACCCATCACATAACATACTAATATGCTTCTAATATCCAAATCCGTTAAAGGGTTTTTAGGCTGCATTAATTAGGTAAACCGGAACCGGGAACACTTCCCATAACACCTGATGTACTTGCTACATCATTAGAAGAATGGCATCTACGCTAATATTAGTCTGTTTCTCTCTTATTCTGAGGTCACCGTAGCCACCAGATCCATTCTGTATCCCTCTACAGCCCTAAAAGAATGCGGAGACCAGGACAACTAGAGCCGCAGAAACACAGATCCCCTGTAAATGTAAAGACCTTGTCTCAGACGACCACAGGGACAAGACCACAGGAAACAGATGATGCACAATCTTACTTTGCTGCAGCCTGGAATTGAACTGCTGGTTTCGTCTGGTCAGAGGAGAACTGGCCCCCCGACTGAGCCTTGTTTCTCCCAAGTTTTTTTTTTTCTCCATTATGTCACCGATGGAGTTTTGGTTCCTTGCCGCTGTCGCCTCTGGCTTGCTTAGTTGGGGTCACTTCATCTACAGCGATATCGTTGACTTAATTGCAAATGAATGCACAGACACTATTTAAACTGAACATAGATGACATTACTGAATTCAATGATGAACTGCCTTTAACTATCATTTAGCATTACTGAGACACTGTTTTCCTAATGAATGTTGTTCAGTTGCTTTGACGCAATGTATTTTGTTTAAAACGCTATATAAATGAAGGTGACTTGACTTGAACACGCACACAAAAAATATTGAGGGCATGATTCGAAAAAGCTAATTGTTTGTAAAAAAAAAAAAAAAGTCACACTCATGGTCTTCGGTCAAAAATGACCGACCATAGAAAATTAATGGCAAAGGCTAAAGAAAAATTGAAAATATAGAATTTTATTACAAATCCCCCACAATGTAGAAAAAAATTACACAGCAATGAAGGGGTGAAATTCTAAAACTTCCAGAGTGAAAAATCAACACACCAACTCACACACGCAGGGATACACACTTTTGTGTACACAGACACACACACACCTATGAACTGGTGTGACTGTAAAATTGCAACTATGTAAGATAAAATCAATAACTCCACTACAAGGCAGAAAAAAAGTGGACAGCAAGGAAGGGGTTACAGTCTAAAACATCAAGAGTGTAAAACAGATATATCCACTCACACACACACACTCACACTCACACTCTCACAGACACACACATACAGAATTATACATGCTCAAATGATTTGTATGGCTATAACCATATAACCAAAAATTAGTCAGAAGACTAATCAGATCAGACACAGAAGGTTTTGTGTAACAAACTGATTTCTGTGTTCAGGTTTGAATGTAGTAATAATAATGTAAAAACCTACACTTCAAATCAACATTTAAAACAACAAAAAATATAAACCTTGACAAAAAGTAGTCTTTGAGGATGCCTTAATATACATTTAAACCCCAACCTAATACAAGTAAACACTTATATATAAAAACAACTAGGGAATTCACAAACCTCTCTATAGTGTCCTAAAGATGAAAAACATAATTGTAAAACATTAGAAAAAAAAAATATTGTACAGTTTCAATGGGACAAATTTATCATAATTATAATTAATTATTGCATAATATTAATTAGTACCATGAAATTATCTCAAAATACAAAATAAAAATATTATTGAACAACACTATTTTAAATTGATTTTACTGTAAAAAAAAAAGTTACATTTCAGGTGCCACTTTTGACCCTGAAGACCATGAGTGTGACTCCCAAATGAGGAGCACACAAGGATTAAATGTATAATGCAATATTGTTGATGAATAAAAACCAGACTAAATGTGGTTTACAAAATAAAAACTATGCTAAAATGTCTCCAAAACAAGACAAAACTAAATGTTATAAGGTTATTTTGTCTCTAGTCGCGTCATTATTATTATTATTATTTGCAGTATTTCTGTTTCCTGAGTCTCACTTCAGGGGCTGCATCAGGTCACACTGCACAGATGCAGGTGATGTCAGTTCCTCAAGCCCCACTCGTGGCATTATTAAGAAGAAAACAAAGTTAAGTCTGACACAGAGAAAGGGACTGATGGCCGGCCAGCCGGGGTTCGTCTTTGGGAGAAAAAGAAGAAAAGAAATTTGGAAAAACTTTCATTACACAGAAGTGGAAAAGAATATGGAATGTGTTGTGGTAAAAGATGGGGAGAAATACGGCCATAAAAAAAATCAAAGGAAAAAACACCTCGAACCTTAAACTCCATTAACTCCATTATGGCAAATCTGAGCAGTACGCAGTCGGGATACGCTCTTATGTGTCAGCCGCGCTGCTCTGATGCGCTGTTTTCTTTCAGACCAAAGAATAAATGCATGTGAAAAACCTATCCTTGTGGCCACCTGCATACTGCTCAAATTTGCCAAAATGGTGCTACGCTGATTTGGAGAGACAGAGTAGAGGAATTGTTGAATAGTCATTAGAAGTCATTATTTTTGTTTTCTTCGTGTACCCCATGCGTGTTTCACACCATACAGCTTGTAGTGAATATGGTGCAAAAGGAACCCCCAATCCGAAGGCTGTTGGAGAAAGTGAAGCACTTAGTGAACAAACTTAGGAAGTCATCTTTCGCCACAGAGCGGCTGCTGCAGAAGTGTGCTCTGGTTCTGATGAAAGACTGTCCCACCAGGTTGTCATGTTGCTTTGCTATGATTCTGCGCTGACTTGATGTCAAAGGAGCACCTCACAGCTTTGGCTGAGTCCATGGGCTGGGATAGTCTGCAGCCCAGTGAGTGGCTGAAGACAGGGATTCTGAGAGACCTTCTGCCATCTGTGGAGCACATTAATTTGCTTGAAAGTGACACTCAATCACTTTCTCTTGTTGTGCCAGCACTCCTGGATCTCAAAAACCACCTATCGGAAAGTTCTTGCGTCCACATGGGCGAACCTATAAAGATGCAGCTACTCTGGCTCAGAAGATGTTGTCCAGCATGGAAAGACATTTTAGTGTGTTTCTTGACATAGCTGCTGACAACTTCTCACCCCTTCCTGCAGCAGCATTCTTTTTTGTGTAGCTGAAACCCTTCTGGAAAATGATGACAACAAAGTACAGAATCTTGTAAGAAAGGCAGAGGACTACATCGCTCATCTTGTTCCACAAAGAGTGCAAGTAAGAGAAGAGCAGTTGGTCGATGATGAGCAAGTTGCAAATGATAGTACAGAGGTTCCAGAGTTAACTCTCTCAAAATGGCGTAGATTTAAGTTCTTCTGTGCTAATCATCCATCGAGGCCCTAGACAGCCAAGACAACAAACATTAGGCAGGAGATTTGAAAATATAAAGAGGGGCTGTCTGAGTCACCCCAGACTGTTGCTACTGGTGCTGAGGTTGAGGAATCCGCCATATGTGCCCCTGTGACCCTGTCTGTAGTAGAGAGGTGACAGAAGCTTCTAAACACTTACACACAGAGTTTATTTGGAGATTTTAATGAATTAAAGATTCTGCACAAAGGGGTTTGAATAATTTTGAACATGAATGTTTAGAGCCAATTCAAATTTTATCATGATTCATCAATGTTCCATTCTCAAAATCACTCAAAAGTGTATTAACAAACTTTCTCTAATACTTTACTGATGCCTTTGTTAAATTGATTTCATAAAATGTTATCCTCCACAGCAAATTGTCTTGCAAGTCAAGGGAGTTGAATAATTTTGATTGCAACTGTAGGTCAATGGAAAACTAAGGAAGGAGAACAGGAACACAAACACAAACAAAAATCAATAACTGTGACACTGATAGGAACACTGAAATAAATAAATAAATCAACCATCAACACATTTCAAAATTGTTACTTTTTTGTAAAATATAAGATCAAATCTTTATATTAGTGCTATCAGTATTACAACATCAATGTTGTACATTTTCGCAACATTTAATTGCATACTGTAATTGGATTTATATTGTAAACCTAAGTTCAGTGTTATCCCAGAGGTCACTATTGTGACCACCAACATGTTTACTCATTCTATGACCACACTCAACAAAACTGAATATATGTTGGAAATTCTGGGGCGACTTATGAGGGGAAACCCTGTATTAGAGCACAGCATCACACAAGCCATGATACAAAGTTACAGAAACTAAGCAACTGAAAGCAATAAATGTCTTCCTCAGATGTAATGTTAGTTTTGTGCTTCTCCATTGGGTAAAATAGCATTAGAATCTTCTTTGTTGTAGAAAAAGCTGCTTACATGTAAGCTACGGGAACAGCGAAGGTGTTAAATTAGACAAACTCGATCAGCTTTTCCACATGTTTAATTTTTTTAAATTTAAGCTTTATTTAACCAGGAAAGTCCCATCGAGGTTAAAAACCTCTTTTTCAAGGGAGTCCTGGCCAAGAGGCATCAAAAACACAGTCAATTACATTTATAAAAGTTATACAATACAAATAATTAAAAACATTTACAATTTAAACAGGCCATTTCAGGTTCTCTCAATCTGGACTTAAAAGCATTTAAGGAAATAAGTTCAGATAATTTCAAGTCTTTTTGCAAAAAGTTCCATGCAGAAGGAGCTGAGTAGACAAAAGCCCTTTTTCCCAGTTCTGATGGAACAAATGGCAAATGGAACAACGAGCAGCAAGTGATCATTTGATCGCAATGAATAAGATCTAACACTTCTCCATGTGATTAAACTACAGATGTAGGATGGCAAAAGACCTTATAGATAAAAGTATGCCAGTGCCCTGATCTCCTGTTTATACTGACTCCGATAATCAAAACTTCTACGTAGCACTTGCTACATTTCTGCAAATCAGATTTTGTGAATGAATGACTAAATCTGCCTGATGCATTGGTCTTCATCAACGGTTCTTGTGGTACCTGCTGGTGAACAATTGACAGCAGCTGGAGATCATGCATCGGTGCTCTACTGCAATTCCTGCAGCTCCCGGATGTGCAATGGTGAATTTTCTGTCGAATTTTAACAAATTAACTGGTGGAAGCAAATTTAGAAAGTGAAATAAATGGACCAAAATTTGCCTGTTGAATATTATACATCTTGTTTTTAAACAGACTGGATATTTTGCAAGAACTGCAAGATTATCAAGATTGTACATTGTTGTTACTCCTCTATGTCCCTCCTTTTGAAACACGTCAATTTTTATAAAGCTCATCGCTCTGAAAAGCGAGGTGCGCTCTAATTGACCAGCTATCCAGTGCATTGTGATTGGCCGAATGCATCAAGCATGTGACAACATATTGTGAGGCCCTGTCTGGCTGGAGCAATGAAACATAAACATAAAAACCATTATAAACGTGATATAAACATGAATTCTAGTTTTGTCCTCTTTTGGAAGGCAAAAACAAAGTAGTTTCACTTTCTCAATGAAACCGCACCCCACACTGCGGCCTTGAGTGAGTGGAGGCCGGAGGCCTAGAGTGAGCTGCAGCCTAGAGTAAGTGGAGGCCAGCTTGAGTGAGCGGAGGTGGGGGCGGGCTTGAGAATGGTGCGGCCGGTGGATTCGATGAAGTAGCTTACGGCAACCACATATGACGACACCGGGCTGGACTTTGCTTCATCCATGGTGAAAGCCGATCCGGCGATCCACAGTGCAAAGTTAATGTTTTTCCTTAGTGACCAGCACAGATCAGCTCCAGGCATGACAAAGCGGATATCATGCTCTTTTGGAAGGCCAAACAAAGTAGTTTTGCTTTCACAGTAAAACACACAGCGTCTATACGACATGGCAGCGGCGGCAACAACAATACTACAATGAGAATAAAATTTACACCTTCTTTCTTTGTGTGAACATCTGGGTGGCATTATGTAAATCTTCCCACATACTGACGTAGAGATGTGGGGCATTTTAGAACGAGCCGTTCCAGGGAGTTGTGGTAGAGTATTGACTTTTATAAAGAAAATCTCTTTGGATTTGAGACTTTAGTCTTTGCAACTTTATAGAACTGCTTTATGCGCAAAGATCTTGTAACACTCCAAAGAGAGGGGAAAAATTTAAATCACATCACATGACCCCTTTAAATAAACAACTATGCTAATTTTCAGGACCTAAAAATGCAAGCCCTGGAAATACAAGGCATTAAAATGAAAGCACTGTTAATGCAATGCAATGCATTTTTTTTTTTCAGTTAGTGCTACTCAACATGCTTTTTTGTTTCAAAGACACATGGCATAATTTTTCTTCAATTCAGAAAAGCTGGACTATTCTTTTAATGGCAGTGAAGCTTTGTCTCACAAAGTAAGTCAGGTGGAACACTGTAAAACCCGACAAGTTAACTTAACTCAAACCGTTTGAGTAAACCGATTTCCTTGACTGTAAAACCCGAGAAGTAAACTTAACTCAAACGGTTTGAGTAAACAGATATTCTTAAGTTATGTTAACTCAAACCGTTTGAGGAAACTGATTGATTTAAACCATTTAAGTTGAAAAAACTAACAGTTATGAGTACTCTGAACTTAATTCAGTTGAGTTCACTGAAAGAAGATATACATTGCAATTAAGTAATTAAGTGATTAACTAAGTGATAATTGTGAATTAGTGATGAACAGCTGCTGTTAACAAACAGAATTAGAGAAGAAAAGATAAACACAGGAACTACTACAACTGACTTCAGACACAGCCTTAGATGAAATCAACTGAAATAAAATACATGAAATCTCTCAAGATCTGATTAAACAACCCCACAAACAGCATCACCAGCTCCACTTATTAATAACCAGAATGACTTTATTTCTGTCAGATGTCTACAGGAGATCTTATTGAGAATGAACTAAGGTTTAGATGTTGATTTGTTTCATTTGAAGTAACCATGTTAGAGATCAGTGTTTGTAAAAAAAAAGTTAACAGCTTAAGTCATTTGTGGATTAATGCTTATTGGAGAAGCAAACCATTTCAAACGATTCAGTTCGATTTGGTGAACTGGTTCAAGAAGATCCGGTTACATAGAGTGATTCATTTGAGAAACAGATATCACTAAACTGCAGTGTTTTGAAACAGTGTTCTGGTCACAACAGACCGGAAGAGTAGACAATGCTGAATAAAGATTTTGCTATTTTAGGACCAAAATATATTTTCGATGCTTCAGAAAATTCTAACTGACCCTCTGATGTCACATGGACTACTTTGATGATGTTTTTCTTACCTTTCTGGACATGGACAGTATACCGTACACACAGTTTTGATGGAGGGACTAAGAGCTCTCGGACTAAATCCAAAATATCTTAAACTGTGTTCTGAAGATGAACGAAGGACTCACAGGTTTGGAACGACATGAGGGTGAGTTTTTGATTTCAATTTTGATTATTGGGTGAACTAACCCTTTAAACTACTTCAGTCTGTGTGCACTGAATTTATTTAATAAACAAGTTTCACAATTTGAGTTGAATTACTGCAATAAATGAACTTTTCCACAACATTCTAATTTATTTAGAAGCACCTGTGTTTCACTTTCAAACTAGTTATTTGAGTTTAGTTCAAATTTTTGAGTATTTTAGTGCAGTTAACAAATTATATTCTTTTTAATGTTAGTTTTACTTATAAAACTGGTAATCTCACATTCTTCCAACGTCTGCAGGAGATTGAAAAATATATAATATTCACATAATCAGCCAATGTGCAACATTAATATCATTGCTGTGGCATTTGATGTAGCTGTTGGTGAAATGTACTCACTTGAGTATCTTCAGCTCACACACAGGATTCTTCAGTCCCTCACAGATCTCTTTGACTCCTGAGTCCAGCAGACGACTGTTGTTCAGGTTTATCTCTTTCAGGGTGGTTTTGGAGGAGAGAACAGTAGCTAGAACTGAACAGCTTTTCTCCATCAGCCTGTAATTATTCAGCCTGAACAGAATAAAGTAGAATTAGTTAATTTTCAGCATATATTTAACACACATCAGATCAACAGCTCTACATATCTGAAGAATCCTTATCCGGATTGATTGTTGCCAGTTCTGTCACAACATTGCACTACTTTGTTTTGTCACAATTTTTTTTGTTTTTCACACTGGAAGTTGTCAGTCTCATTACTTACAACAGACAAACACTTCTGGACATTGGTTCCTACATCGCAAGTCATCGTAAACCAGATTTTGAGTTCTTCAATACCGATGCTCTGTTTACCGACATGGCATCTGAGCCCTTTGTATGGAACGCACAACCGCACAAACACAAATGGAAAAGAGGAAGGAGGGCTGGCATCCTAGACAGACTTAAGGCCCTTTCACACATGACGAAGTGGATGAACAGCTGTGTGTGTGTGTGTTTGTGTGTGTCGGAATTTCCGAAGCTAAGCAATGCAATGTTTGCATTTTTACAAGCCATTTTTTTCTCCTCCACTATTCCGATGAAATAAAGCTCTGTTATTAATGAAAAATGTGATGCTATAAATACACAGTGAAAACCATAATAACAGTTTGTAATGTGGTGAGGTGCAAAGTAAACATGCAACTGCAAAATAAGCATGAATTGTACGGTCCACACAGACTTATTTCATATTACAACATCACATGATAGGAACAATTGTCCCATAGACAGAGATAGATTTACATTCAAAGTAGTAGTTCTGAAAACTCTGCCTACTTCACTCTTCCAAGCGTAGCACAAATTGCTTTGTATCTGAAGGGCTATGCTGAACTGTGTGAAAGGGCCTTTAGGTGCTGCGTAAACAGATGGCCACTCCCAAGCATTTTACTGGCAAATGTACAGTCGTTGAACAGCAAATTTTGTGAACTGAGGCCACAAATCTCCTTCCAACGAGAGATGCGGTATTGCTGCATTATCTGCCTTACAGAGACATGGATGTTGGCTGAGGTTCCTAACTCAGCTATTGAGCCAAACAGGTTCTCTGCTTATCGAACAGATAGAGCTAAAGATCAGGGAAAAGTAGAGGTGGAAGTGTATGTTTTATGATTAACAACGCCTGGTGTGATCAAAGGAAAGTGCACTCTTTAAAGATTTTCTGCTTCCCCAACCTGGAATACATCAGGCTACTGTATCGACCATTTTGGCTACCAAGAGAATTCGCTGCGGTCATTATTACAGCTGTGTACATCAGTGTTAATTTCGTTGACTAAATATTTTCGTCATTATTTTCGTCACAAATATATTTTTGCGGACGAAAACGAAACGAAAACTAAAAAAGAAGGCATTGATGGAGACTAAAACTATGACTAAATTGATTGACATTATCGTCAACGAATAAAGGACGAGACGAAAATAGACTGTGACGAAAATCAAATCAGCAGACAGGAGAGATGCGAGGAATGAACAAAAGAACCGGCAAAACGGAACAGGCAAGACTGCATGAGAGAAGAGAACCAATCAGAGCCTGACTTACTGAGACGTGAAGCGAAGGTTTTCAGTTTTTGACTGAGCTCCCGGGAAGACGGCATTCGAAGAGGTGATGTCTAAAAGAGCGACAAAATGTCCACAGCTCACTTCACGTTTGACGACGAACAAAACAAAACAAAGTGTAAAGCACGCGGAGCGCTCATTCGTGGCAAGAACACAACCAATTTGAAAAGACATTTACAGAAAAGCCACCCGGACATTTTCTCAAATGTAATTTCACAACGATGTTCTTTTGTTTATTGAGCTAAGCAAAATTATAAGACTGCAGTGCTTAGATGTTGTAGCATTAAATATTACGAACTGAAAAGTACTGTAAAATAGCCCCTTCTTCAAGTTAGATGAGAGCACAATACTAATACGTAATATTATGATACATACATTTGATTAATACTAATGTTTAGTATATTTTATAATGTTCTACTTGTTGACAATATCACAAATATTTATATATTAGTCATGTGAAACATGAATGTTCACATCCTATCATTATACATACTAATCTAGCAATATTGTAGTATTTAAAACATACAACATTGCTAGACAAATGAATACCTTATAAAATCTTGTTACTTTTTTTATCCACCCAACTTATTAAATATTTACTTTAAATGTATGCACTTATTGTTCAGCTCAGCTGTAAGCTTTAAGGTCCTGGACCTAACTTTATTTTTCTTTTATTGATGGTCAATTGGCAGCTAGTTATTGTTTACATTATCATGACAGTGTTTGTTGCTTCATAAAAGCTTTTGAATCGAAATAAAGACACAGTTGTGTTGAAATAAAGTTGAATTTGTGTTTTATATATTTTGGTTAAGTTTGTTTCCTATACCAGCTGTAAAAAATTGTCTAGTAAATCTGTTATTGATTTTAGTCTTATTTTAGTCGACTAAAATACCAAGCAATTTTAGTCGACTAAAATAAGACTAAAATTAAAACAAATTAGATGACTAAAACTTGACTAAAACTAAAAAGAATTATAGTCAAAAGACTAAGACTAAAACTAAATTAAAATTTTGTGTCAAAATTAACACTGGTGTACATTCCCCTTCAAGCTGACATATGAAAGGCATTTATGGATCTGTATGCAAACATAAGCGAACAGGAAACGACACATCCCCAATGCGCTCATTGTTGCTGGGGACTTCAACAAAGCCAACTTCCGGACAATAACACAATACTTTCAACATGTTACTTGCAAGACACGAGGTGAATATGTTCTTGAACACTGCTACTCCCCCTTCTGCAGCGCCTTCAAATCCCTCCCCTGCCCACGTTTTGGCAAATCAGACCACTCTTCTGTTCTGCTTCTGCCAGCTTACAGGAAAAAACTCATACAGGAAGCTCCCTCCCTCCAAATGATCCAGTGTTGGTTGGACCAATTGGATTCTATGCTTCAAGACTGTTTTGATCATGTGGACTGGGAGATGTTCCGGTCCGCCTCAGACGATGAGGTAAAGGTCTACGCAGACACGTGACATGCTTCATCAGGAAGTGTTTAGAGGACGTGGTGGCGACCAAAACAATTAGGATCTTCCCCAACCATAAACCATGGATTAACGGCAATGTTCACACATTGCTCAATGCACAAACCACCACTTTTAAATCCGTAAATCCAGAGGAGCAAAAACATTTCTGCTACCTCCTCCTTAAAACTCTCAGAACACCCAAACACCAGTTTAAAATTAAAGTGGAATCACAAGTCAACTCCACTGACACCGGAAGCTTATGGCAGGGAATAAACAAAATCACAGACTTTAAAAAGAAAATGAACATCACTGTTAAAACCCCTGCCTCTCTTCCCGATGAGCTAAATACCTTTGTCGCTCGCTTCGAGGCTAACAACACTGCTCTCGTGAAGAAAGCTATCGGGCCTGATGCTGTAGAGGCTAGTTTACTCACTGTCTCTGTTGTAAATGTAACCTGATCCCTCAAATGTGTGAATATTCGCAAAGCTGTGGGTCCAGATGGCATCCTGGGCTGTGTTCTCAAATCATGAGCAACCCAACAACTCATGGGCGCTGTATAGGGGGGAAAAGTTAGGACAATTCCAAGGGCCCCTGACTGACAGGGGGCCCAACAAATAGGTAAAAACTCATTTAAAATTTTTATTATATTATACACTATATAAACCATCATAGAGTATATTTCAAATAATAATAAAATGAATGATGTCTTTGATTTTAATTATTTTGGCAATAAAAGTTAAATATCACCATTGACCAAAAAATAAACATCCATATTGAACGACCACCCCCCTGTATCTGCATGGAATGATTTGGTCCTGCCTACCTCATCAGTGATGTGTAATTTTAACCAACAAAAGACATTAAATAAATGTATACATGTTAAGTAAAACCTACAGTATCTGAAAAATTAGTTTAATTTGTATCTTTATTGTATTTGTATTATTGTGCTTCTTTAAATAAATAAATATAATATATATATATAATATTTTTTTTATAAGTTGCTCCTTTTTCACTCCTGTTAAATTGATTGTTCACCTAAAAATGAAAAGAATTTATTCAAAATTTTCCAAATTTATTCATTGATTCAAATTTGTCATAAGCATAATTGATTTGGTCTAAAGAGAGAAGAATTAATGATTATTTTAATTTGAAAACTACATATAAATTAGCTAACACTGTGTTAATGACTTGGCATCATTCCAGGGACTCCAGGGAGGCATAAGTGCCTTTCCCCCGTTACGACTTGATGAACCTCTGAAATGATTTTGGAAACATTATTTTAAGGTAAAAAGTTTTTACATAGTGTTGCTTTAAGGATATTTTTATGGTGGCTTTTAATCTTGCATAAAATAGTGAACTGCATACTGTATGCAGAGTTGCATTTACAAATCACCAGCAGTAAATATTGTGTAGAGTTATGTAAAGCTTTTGATGGGACATTTAGGTCCTAGAGTTGTGGTGACAACAGCTGCGCAGAGGGGGGCCAATTCAAAAAAAAAAATTTCTCATTGGGCCCAAAATTCCTGGCAGTGCCCCTGACCCAACTTGTGGGTGTTTTTACAGACATTTTCAATCTTTCCCTCTCCCTGTCTACAGTCCCCACATGCTTCAAAACGTCCACCGTAGTACCTATACCAAAGCAACCAAAAATAACCCGCTTTAATGTCTGGCACTCCATTGCCCTGACACCAATCTTCAGCAAATGTTTTGAGAGAATCATTAGAGATAACATCTGCTCTTTACTGACTGCCTCCCTAGACCCATTGCAGTTTACTTACAAAGGCAACTGATTCACTGATGACATCATTTCACACACATTACAGACTGCTTTCTCTCATCTAGAAAAGAAAAAACACATATGTGAGAATGCTGTTTGTAAACTTCAGTTCAGATTCATTGCCATCCAAGCTTGATGTGAAACTTCAGGTTCTGGGTCTGAACAGTTCACTGTGCAGCTGGATACTGGACTTTCTGTCAGGCGGATATCAAATGGTCAAAATGGGAAATATTATCTCCTCTTCACTGATCCCATGACTGCGTACCTGTCCGTGGCCTTTACCTACATTGGTGACCCAGGCTGCAGTCCCAGCTGCAGCTCCCACCAGTTTTTTGACCACCTAGGGGGAAGTCGTGGCTTAGTGGTCAGAGAATTTGACTCCTAACCATAAGGTTGTGGGTTTGAGTCTCGGGCCGGCAATCACACTACTGAGGTGCCCTTGAGCAAGGCACCAAACCTCCAACTGCTCCCCGGGTGCCACAGCATAAATGGCTGCCCACTGCTCCAAGTGTGTGTTGATGGTGTGTGTGTGCACTTTGGATGGGTTAAACTGCAGAGCTTTACAACTATAGGACAGGAAGAGCTAAATAAACTTTTCACTGCATCTAAACCAACAACATGTTTATTAGATCCTGTACCCACTAAATTACTGAAAGAGTTGTTACTTGTAGCCGAAGAACCACTTCTCAATATTATTAATTCATCGTTATCTTTAGGTCACGTCCCAAAACCATTCAAGCTGGCGGTTATTAAGAAACCAAAACTAGATCCTAGTGAACTGGCAAATTATCGGCCCATTTCAAATCTTCCATTTTTGTCTACAGTTTTAGAAAAAGTTGTGTCTGCTCAATTGAACACCTTGCTGCAAAAAAAATCTGTATGAAGAATTTCAGTCAGGTTTCAGGCCCCACAACAGCACAGAAAATGCACTTGTTAAAATTACAAATGACCTGCTTCTTGTGTCAGATCAAGGCTGCATATCATTGCTAGTTTTACTTGATCTTAGTACTGCATTCAACACCATAGATTGTGCAACACTCATAGATATATTACAAAACTATACAGGTATTCAAGGGCAGGCTCTAAGATGTGTTTAGATCCTACCTGTCTGATCGCTATCTCATTTATCACCAGTAAAATATGGAGTGCCACAAGGATCTGTCCTAGGTCCCCTTCTATTTTCAATGTACATGTTGCCCCTTGGTAATATTATTAGAACATGCAGGATTAGTTTCCACTGTTATGCTGATGATACTCAGATATGTATCTCAATGAGACCAGATGAAATTTCTAAATTATCTAAGCTAACAGAGTGTGTTAAAAATGTAAAAGATTGGTGAACAATAATTTTCTTCTATTAAATTCGGATAAGACAGAGATATTAATTATTGGACCAAAAAACAGTACACAGAATCTAGTAGACTACGGTTTGCCACTAGACGAATGTACGGTTACTTCCTCTACAGTCAAAAATCTGGGTGTTATATTAGACAGCAACTTGTCTTTTGAAAATCATATTTCCCATGTTACAAAAACTGCATTCTTCCATCTTAGAAACATTGCCAAGCTACGAAACATGTTACCTGTTTCTGATACAGAAAAGCTAGTTCATGCATTCATGACCTCTGGACTGGACTATTGTAACGCACTTCTAGGTGGTTGTCCTGCATCTAAAATAAACAAGCTATAGGGTAGTCCAAAATACAGCAGCTAGAGTCCTTACTAGGTAAAGAAAATATGACCATCTTACCCCAATTTTACTGTCTCTGCACTGGCTACCTATTAACATTTTCAGTGGTGAGTTTAAAATATTCTAGCGGTCCCCCAAGAGTGAGTTTATTTAAGAGACTGTTATTTTAGAACGTTCCCTTTACTGTTTCCATGGCGACGCGTCAGGCTTGTCACGTGACACATCGCATCTACAATAACACTGAATGACAGATGAATCGCTTTTTTTTTTCCTTATTTTATTTAAAATATTAACAAACTTGCATACCATGTCATGAACAATCTGATATTTCGATTTATAAATGTGTCTAAATTAGTGTGTTTGGTTGTTTAAAACCTTTCTAAGTGATATTGAGCGCGATTTGTAATGTGAGATGGGCGCCGCCATGTTTTTTCGCGCTGCAGTCCTGTCAGTCGGATTTACAGCACGTGAATTGATCAATCTCTCCCGATATACAAGTAATAAGTGGCGAATGAACTGGGTGATGAATAGAGTGAAATACAGACAGTGCACGTCTGTATCTGGCTCAGCGCCAGACAACGTGCGAAAACTCATTTTTTGCAATTTGACATTTACGTGACGTCACCGAACGTTCTAAATCCCATATGTGGGACCATACTCCCAGGGGCACGGAAATAAGAATCCCATATGTGGGACCGTACCGCTCAAAAGGTTTAGTTCCTTATCAATTATATATTATCATTACTTACCTGTAAGGCCCTAAATGGTTTAGCTCCTGCGTACCCAACTAGTATTCTACCACGTTCAATCCATCACGCTCCCGAAGATCACAAAACACATCTCTTTCGAACGGCATTAAAATTATGTATCTCTTAAATTGTGAATGCAGTTGCATCTGATCAAATGCGCATTCTTATTCTTTAGCTTGGGTTAAACTAATTCATTTTACTTAGTTGGAACTGCAGCTATGCTAATGATGTCTCTATTTGTTTCTCTGTTTTGCCACGGGATGTAGGATATACACAAGCTCCAGTCTGGATCCAGAACACTTGAGAAGAGATGATGCCGACCCCCAAGAGGACCCCAGATGATGCTAACCCTGAATCAACAAACATAACTAACAAATATTGCTACAAGTGTGACTGCATCATATAATAATTGCTGTTAATAATGTTCATCGTCTGGCTGACTATGTCTTGTATTAATTTGTATTATGTGCACAAACTGACAGTCACCACTTATAAGCTACTACTAAATATTGTAGAAACTTAATTTTCTGTAAATTTGCTTTGTAATGATTTGTATCGTAAAAAGCGCTATACAAATAAACTTGAATTGAATTAAAAAAAAAGAGCAAGAATTCTGAGTATGGGTCACCATACTTGGCTGTACGTTATCTCACTTTCACTTTTTCTCACTTTCATTTGGAGACGACACAACAATGTTAGGTCTGATCACGAATGATGACGAGACAGCTTACAGAGAAGAAGTGAACACATTGGTGCCAGGAGAAAAGCCTCTATCTCAAAGTCTATAAGATCAAGGAGATCATTGTGGACTTCGGGAGACAATAGAGAACACAGCCCAATCACCATCAATGTAACTCCAGTAGAGTCAAAAGTTTTACATTTCTTGGCGTCCACATCAGCGATGACTTCACATGGTTAGAACAAACCTGAGCAGTTGTAAAGAAAGCCCAGCTGTGCCTATTCTTCAAGGAACTGTACGGGAATATAAGTGAGCAGGAAACCGCATACCCAGTTGCAGAATTTATTGTTACTGGGAACTTTAACAAGGGCATCTTCAGAACAATAGCACCAAAATATTTTCAACACATCACCATTAACACGCGTGGTGATCGTGCACTGGACCACTGTATCTCTTCTTTCCAGGACGCCTAAAAATCTCTCCCCCTCTCGCCTCTCTACCGGATGGGCTAAATAACTTTTATGCTTGTTTTGAGGCTCACAACCCCGCCCACACAGAGGGCGCTCCCGTGGCAGCTCCAGAAGATGTGAGTGCACTCTCCGTCTCTGTCTCAGATGTAACCCAATCCTTCCGACGGGTAAATATCCGTAAGGCTGCAGGTCCCAATGGCATCCCAGGCCGTGTGCTCAGAGCATGCGCATTTCAACTGGCTGGTGTTTTCGACCTCTCCCTCTGTCCGTCTGTGGTTCCTTCATGCTTCAAAAAATCTACCATTGTGCCCATACCAAGGCCCGTTGCTCTCACACCCATCTTCAGTAAGTGTTTTGAGAGACTCGTGAGAGACTACATCTGCTCTGTGCTGCCTGCCTCACTGGATCCGCAACAATTTGCATATCGAAGCAACCGTTACAACCATACAGATAATGCTATTACTTTCATCCTACACACTGCTCTCTCCCATCTGGAAAATAAGAACACCTATGTGAGAATGCTGTTTGTGGACTACAGCTCAGCATTTAACACCATAGTGCCTGCCACACTTGTTGCGAAGCTCCAGACTCTGGGACTAAACAGATCTCTGTGCAGCTGGATCCTGGACTTCATGACAGGCAGAAGTCAGGTGGTCAGAATGGGCAACAATACTTCATCCCCGTTGACCCTTAACACTGGTGCTCCTCAGGGCTGTGTCCTCAGCCCACTCCAGTACTCCCTGTACACACATGACTGTACAGCCACACACAGCTCCAACGTTATCGTCAAATTCGCTGTGGCCTGTGATCACATAGGCCTGATCACCGACAATGATGAGACGACCTACAGAGAGGAGGCACCCTTACAAAATGGTGTCAGGAGAACCATCTCTCACTCAATATAGACAAGACCAAGGAGCTGGTGGTGGATTTCAAGAGACAGAGCAGAGAACACACACCCAGCCGCGTAAGCAGCTTCAAGTTCCTCGGCATTAACATCATTTAGGATCTCACCTGGTCTAAACACACTGATGCAGTGCTGAAGAAGGCACACCAGCGCCTCTTCTTCCTGAGACGGCTGAGGAAGTTTGGAATTAGCCCCAGCATCCTCAGAACATTCTACACATGCACTATAGAGAGCATCCTGACAGGCTTCATCACGGCCTGTTTTGGAAACAGCAATGCTGGCAACCATAAAGCTCTGAAAAGGGTTGTGCGAACTGCCAGCCATATTGTTGGAGGTGAGCTTCCCTCCCTCCAGGACATCTACCACAGGTGGAGTATAAGGAAAGTCTGGAGGATCATCAGTGACTCCAGCCACCCATCCCACGGACTGCTCTCTCTGCTGCCCTTAGGAAGACGTCACCGC
Organism: Carassius auratus; assembly: GCF_003368295.1. Taxonomy (NCBI): domain Eukaryota; kingdom Metazoa; phylum Chordata; class Actinopteri; order Cypriniformes; family Cyprinidae; genus Carassius; species Carassius auratus. The sequence goes on from NC_039264.1 coordinate 34,179,475, forward strand.
AGCATCTGATCCCGCACTAGCAGACTGAGGGATAGCTTTTTCCCTCAGGACATCAGACTGATGAACAGTCAGACCTAATACACCCTACAGCATACTCCCACAATATGGTATGCCACACTCTGCACTTTAATGCCAACAGTTCAACACTGGGCTATACATACACACTGCATTTAATACAATCCCTGTTACCGCTGGATACCACCCAATGCACATACATGACATTTCTGTATCCAGTTCACGTACACTCTGCTGCACCTTAGCATATTTTTATGCTTATATATGTTTACATAATGGAGAACATGTACATTCTGTGTATAGTGTATAATGTGTAGTGCTAACTGTATGTATGTACATATTGTGCATAATGTGTAGTGTTAACTGTAATTATGTCTGATAGTACACTGTGTCTACTGACTATATGTATGTGCATATTGCACATTTTCACCTGTTGAAGTCTGTATGTTTATATGTTAATTGTTTCTGCAATTTCTGGAGCAAGCTCAAAAGTATTTCACTCACCAAGGCACATGGTGATGTGACAATAAAAGTCACTTGACTTGGATTAAACCACTTAAAGCTTGAAATAATGATTGCCTTAAAAAATGGATGAAAATAAATGAGATTAAAATATCTATATGGCAGTACATGATATGTAAAAGTTGATAGCCTGAATGCACTATAAGTCGCTTTGGATAAAAGCGTCTGCTAAATGCATACATTTTTATATAGTATGTGGTATTGAACATGATTCATCAATCATCATGAAATCAAAAATGACCCTACTTACTTTTTTAGTGCACATTACAAGTATTGAGGTGAACAATTAAAGGGTTAGTTCACCCAATAATCAAAATTATGTAATTAATAACTCACCCTCATGTCATTCCAAACCTGTAAGACCTCCGTTTATCTTCGGAACACAGTTTAAGATATTTTAGATTTAGTCTAGAGAGCTCTCAGTCCCTCCATTGAAACTGTGTGCACGGTATACTCTCCATGTCCAGAAAGGTAAGAAAAACATCATCAAAGTTGTCCATGAGACATCAGAGGGTCAGTTAGAATTTGTTGAAGCATCGAAAATAAATTTGGGACCAAAAATAGCAAAAACTATGACTTTATTCAGCACTGTCTTCTCTTCCGGTCTGTTGTGAGATTTCAAAACACAACAGTTTATATGGCAAGCCAAATTAACTTTTATTCATTCGCAGGATATGTGTTCTTGATATCAACAATTCAATTTTCACTAGTAACAATTATACTTTTTGATATCAACAATTCCATTTCCACTAGTAACAATTATACTTTTTGATATCAACAATTACATTTCCACTAGTAACAATGTTAATTCTTGATATCAACAATTACATTTCCACTAGTAACAATTATACTTTTTGATATCAACAATTACATTTCCACTAGTAACAATGTTAATTCTTGATATCAATTATTTTTAACCTGGGAATGCCAATAGGCAAGCCAAATTAACTTTTATTCATTCGCAGGATATGTATTTTTGATATCAACAATTCAATTTTCACTAGTCAAAATGTTAATTCTTGATATCAGGAATTAGATTTCTACTAGTAACAATTGCTATTTTTGATATCAACAATTCAATTTCCACTAGTAACAATGTTAATTTTTGATATCAGGAATTAGATTTCTACTAGTAACAATTGCTGTCCTGATATCAACAATTCAATTTTCACTAGTAACAATGTTAATTCTTGATATCAGGAATTGTATTTTCACTAGTTAAATGTCACCATAGGCTGCCATTCAAATTTAATTGTTGATATCAAGAATTGCTTACTTACTAGTTAAAATTCCAACTTCACATATCTGAAATACAATTCTTACTAGTAAAGACCTTTATTTTTGATATCAGTAATCGTATGGTTACTAGTAAAGACGTCTATTCTTGATATCAACAATTTAATTCTTGATATCAACAATTTAATTCTTGATATCAACAATTTAATTGTCACTAGTGACAATGTTCATTTCTGATATCATGAATGTGATTGTTACTAGTAAGAAAGCCATTTTACATATCAGAAATTATATTGATATCAGAAATTATTTTTCAGATATCAAAAATAACAATTGTAACATGTTGAAATACATTTACTGATATCAAGAATTAACATTTCAACTAGTAACAACTAAATTGTTGATATCAAGAATTCACATTGTTACTAGTAACAAAGTAATTATTGATATCAACAAAGGCAGTTGATATCTGAAATTGTCCTTGCAACTAGTGAAAATAGAATTACTGATATCTTAAATAACATTTTAACTAGTAAAAATACTTTTACAGATATGTAGAAATGCTATTTTTACATGTAAGAATAGCTATGGTAATGAGATCATGAATATTAATGAGATTTTCGACACTCCTCCTTTTTCAGCATTTGCCAAAGATGGCAGAAGAACGTCCACGTGCAGAAACGGCTCCTCCTTTATTTATTTTTGTCAGTGAAACTTGAAAAATTATATTATGGCTGGATTCATTTGTAAAAAATGTTGTTAATTGTAAAAAAAAAAAAAAGAAAAAAAAAGAAAAAATAATTACGTTTATGCTGTTTCCTTTTATTGGCCACCAAGTCCTTCGTATAATTAAAGGAAAAGTGAACAAGGCATTAATTTAGTTTTTAAAATAACTTCATGTCGCTTTTTCAGGTGTTTATTTTTGTTTTTATTACACATTCTTCTAATACATCAAATAAAAAATACATCTAAAGTAAAAATATAACAGATAACAATGCATCATACAAACGGTTTACTGGACTTTTTTTTTATTTATTTTTTTTATATCGTTGGCTACATGAATGAGTCGTGTCCTAAAAGGAATATTTTTTTATATAACATGTTATCTGGTTCTTCAAGCATCGGTGGACAAGAGGAATGGTATATATATGTACGCTGTTATACAAGCTGTATACTCACTACTTTATATTGTAGCAAAGTGTCATTTCTTCAGTGCTGTCATATGAAAAGGTATAATAAAAATACGAGACATGAGATGTACTCAAAGCCAGCCAGTCCAACAATCACTACAATCTGTAATGTAAGACTTTAGATAGAAAAAGCTAAGTACTTATTTTTATAACATCGACAACCTATACAAGTGTTCCAGTAATACCCTGAAGTTACAGTAATGCACAGAACCGATTAAACAAGGTACAATTCACAATGACGGTGAAAAAAAACAAAAACAAACATGTTTTATTAAAATAATCATTCTGAATAATTCATACATGACAAACAGCTGAAAACGATAATAAATACAAACACAACTGTATAAATAAAAGCGGAAAAAGATTAGAAACATGCACATCAGCACCACACTCTATTTAGCATAACACCGCCTGGAATGTAGTAACATATTCCTAGTACACAGATTCCACATAGCCATTTCTCTCTAAATTGCTTTCGATATATAATCCAAAAAGTGTCTTAAATAAATGTTAAGTAATATAACGTCATAAGTCTGGTTGCAAATTTTAATCGATGTATTTCTAATGTATGCAATGCACACTAGTGCTATTTAATTTGAAATTAAATGCCATGCAAACGGTAATTTTCCGGAGCTCCTACAACTAGCCCTAACCTTACACAATATCCATGTTATTTTTCACTTTTCGATAATTTAGTTGAGTTTTATTGAAAATACATGCCTTTCCGATGAGATACGGGACGTGAAAAGGATAAAGAAAGAGCTCGGCAAAAGGCGGAATCGAACCCGGGTCCGTCGGGTCGAAACGCACATGTTTGACGCTTAATAGTCTGCGCCACAGAAAACGACAGTATACTAATGTTTTTTGGCATCCTTGACAAACACTACCCTACGTTTGTAGGCGGAGTTATATAGTCCCTGTCGAAATAAAAGCAAAATAATTATTAAAAATAGCCTACAGGAGCGTTTTATTTTCATGAGAGGGCAATCGAATGTGCCCGTTCTCTTTTGTGCTCTGAATCTTGAAGTTTATCCGCCATAAACATTCATAAAAGGTTGCACTCGTCATTAAATTATGCACATATCCAAAAAGGAGTTCATTGCTATGCACATATCCAAAAAGGAATTCATGATAACTAAAATAACAATTTTTACTAGTGAAAATGTAATTTTAACATGTAACAATTAAGTTAAAGATATCAAGAATTATGTGTATTACTAGTTGTAATTTCATTTTTGATATGATAAACACATTTTTGCATTTCTGATGACGTCATTTGTGATATCAAGAATACGTCTCGTTACTAGTGGAAATGTAATTGTTGATATCAACAATTCAATTGTTGATATCAAGAATTGACGTCGGTACTAGTAACGTGTCATTACTGATATCAAAAATAAAGTTCTTTACTAGTAAGAATTGTATTTCTGATATGTGAAGTCGGAATTTCAACTAGTAAGAAAGCAATTCTTGATATCAACAATTAAATTTGAATGGAAGCCTATGGTGACATTTAACTAGTGAAAATACAATTCCTGATATCAAGAATTAACATTGTTACTAGTGGAAATTGAATTGTTGATATCAAGAATTAACATTGTTACTAGTGAAAATTGAATTGTTGATATCAAGAATTAACATTGTTACTAGTGGAAATTATATTGTTGATATCAAAAATAGCAGTTGTTACTAGTAGAAATCTAATTCCTGATATCAAGAATCAACATTTTAACTAGTGAAAATCGAATTGTTGATATCAAGAATTAAGATTGTTACTAGTGACAAATAAATTGTTGATATCAAGAATTAAATTGTTGATATCAAGAATTAAATTGTTGATATCAAGAATCGACGTCTGTACTAGTAACCACGTGATTACTGATATCAAAAATAAAGGAGATCATGAATATTAATGAGATTTTCCTACACCCCTTGTTCAAGCGTCACCATTGGCCAAAGATGGCAGAAGAACTTCCACGTGCAGAAACGGCTCCTCCTTTATTTAATTTATTTTTTCGTTGAAACTTCAAAATTATATTTTGGCTGGATTATTATTATTATTATTATTATTATTAGTTATTATTTGTTTGTTTGTTTGTTAATTGTAAAAAAGTAAGTTGATGCTGTTTCTTTTTATTGGCCACCAAGTCCTTCGGATACTTAAAAGGAAAATTGAACAAGGCATTCATTTAGTTTTAAAAGTGACTTCATGTCGTTTTTTCAGGCGTTTATTTTTGGTTTTATTACACTTTCTTTTAATACATCAAATAAAAAATAAACAACAACCAAAAGGAAAAACATTAAAGGGGATAATGCATCATACAAACGTTTTACTGGACCTTTTTTTTTCTTTTTAATATCGCTGGCTACCTGAATGAGTCATGTCCTAATATGCATTATGAAGCAGCGGTGGACAAGAGGAATGATAAAGTCTATTGAACCTCTTTCTCATGTCTGTCTCAGCCATTTCAATGTTATGAAAGCCCATGAAACCTTGGGCTTGGATTTCACCAGAGCATCACATGTTGCCACTGGAGTCCTCTTCCAGATCTTAGAGACCTTGTGCTCCTCCACCGTCCATTTGATGATGCCCATGCTTGACCAATCCATCACCTTTCACCTCAGCTTCTTTAGCAATGCAGTGGTCGTCTTGAAGGTGTGTTTGAGGTCGTTATCATGTTGGAATACTTCCCTGTGGCCCAGTCTCTAAAGGGAGGGGATCATGCTCTGCTTCAGTATTTCACAGTACATGTTGGTATTCATGGTTCCCTCAGTGAACTGTATCTCCCTAGTGCCGGCAGCACTCATGCAGCCCCAGACCATGACACTTCCACCACCATGCTTGACTGAAGGCAAGACACATTGTCTTTGTACTCCTCACCTGGTCGCCGCCACACGCTTGACACTATCTGAAGGGAATACGTTTATTTTGGTCTCATCAGATCACAGGACATGGTTCCAGTAATCTATGTCTTTAGTCTGCTTGTCTTCAGCAAACTGTTTGCAGGCTTTCTTGTGCATCATCTTCAGAAGAGGCTTCCTTCTGGGACGACAGCCCTGCAGACCAATCTGATTCAGTCTGAGCACTGACAGGCTGACCCCCCACCCCTTCAACCTCTGCAGCAATGCTGACAGCACTCATACGTCTATTTCCCAAACATGACATCTTGAAATGATGCTGAGCACGTGCACTCAACTTCTTTGATTGACCATGGCGAGGCCTGCTTTGAGTGAAACCTATCCTGTTAAACCACCATGCTGCAGCTCAGTTTCAGTGTCTTGGCGATGTTCTTAAAGCCTACATCATCTTTATGTAGAGCAACAATTCTTTTTTTCAGATCCTCAGAGAGTTCTTTGCAATGAGGTGTCGTGTTGAACTTCCAGTGACCAGTATGAGAGAGTGAGAGCTATAACACCAGATTAACACACCTGCTCCCCATTCACACCTGAGATCTTGAAACACTAACGAGTCACATGACACCAGGGAGAGAAAATGGCTAATGGGCCCAATTTGAACATTTTCACTCAGGGGTGTACTCACTTTTGTGGCCAGCGCTTTATTAATGGGTATGTGTTGAGTTATTTTGAGGGCACAGTAAATTTACACTGTTATACAAGCTGTACACTCACTACTTTACATTGTAGCAAAGTGTCATTTCTTCAGTGTTGTCACATGAAAAGATATAATAAAAGGTTTACACAAATGTGAGGAGTGTACTCACTTCTGTGAGATACTGTATATTTAATCAAGTGTGTTTTATTGGGGTAAATTATCTAAAAGCTTTAAACATATTTCTAAGCACACCAATAATATTAAACTACTGTCGCTACACTACGGTTATACACATTTATTGCATTTATTTTCAGTTCAGCCAGAAACCTATGAGTTATGATGGATCATCAGTTAAACTTCACAGACCACATTGCTACAACGAGCTGGTCCTGCAGATTTGCCCTATACAACATTAGGAAGATTAGACCCTTCCTGTCAGAGCAAGCCACACAACTTCTTGTCCAAGCTCTTGTTCTCTCCAGACTGGACTATTGTAATGCTCTCCTGGCTCTTCCTGCATGTACTATCAAGCCTTTGCAACTGATCCAGAATGCAGCAGCAAGGGTTGTCTTTATTGAGTCAAAAAAAGCTTACGTTACTCCTCTCCTCATTAGGTTACACTGGCTACCAGTAGCCGCTCGCATCAAATACAAGGTACTGATGCTTTCCTACAAGACGACCACTGGCACGACACCAACATACCTAAACTCTGGTCAAATCTGGTTAAATCATATGTGCCCTCCAGAAGTTTGCACTCTGCAAGTGAACGACGCCTTGTGGTGCCATCCCAAAGAAGTTCAAAATCACTCTCACGGACCTTTTCCTGGACTGTGCCCAGCTGGTGGAATGACCTCCCAATCTCAATTCGTACAGCTTTATCAACAATTGATAAAAAATTAGTCTTTACTCATTTTCATGAAACATCTTAAGACTCATCTTTTTCGCCAGCACTTAACCAACTAATACTAGCACTTTTCTTTCTTTTCATATTTAATTTAAAAAAAAAACTGTCTATGCGTTCTGTACTAGACTAACTGAGACTTGTCATGACACTTGTATACTGTTGTTGTCGTCTTGTTGACCTGACTGCTTCTATTGTTCTCATTTGTAAGTCGCTTTGGATAAAAGCGTCTGCTAAATTATTAGATGTTAATGTAAATAAAACTGAAAAAGGCTTAGAAGAATCCTTATAATCTGAAAACTTAATACCACAGCCTTAATCTTCCAGTTGAATTGGCTGATAGTTTAGAATTTGATTTTGGCAGGGGCTATTTGATTACAATGAATTATATTTACACTAAGTGAAAATAGCATATTTTATTAGCAATATATTCTATTTACACTTTTTAATAAATATGAGTATTTTCTTACTGTAATGGTGTTCGTGCTACTTAGTGCAAGTAGTGACCAATATGTACCAATATGTATTATTGTAGTAGGCTACATTATAAAACAATATAGGCTACAATAATAACATAGCCTATTGAGTGTAAATTATAATTTTTATTTACAAATGATTAAATGGACACCGCTCCTACAACTAGCCCTAGCATTACACAATATCCACGTTATTTTCCACTTTTTGATAATTTCGTTGAGTTTTATTGAAAATATATGCCTTTCGATGTGATAGGGGAAGTGAAAAGGGTGAAGAAAGAACTCGACAGACGGTGGAATCGAACCCGGGTCTGTCGCCTCCAATAGTAAATGCTTTGAGCTCTACCATCTGCGCCACAGTAATCATTAGCCTACAGATGTCTTTTTGCAGTTTTCAGAAACACTACCACACTTTGGTAGGCGGAGTTAAATAGCCTCTGTCAAAATAAAATAAAAATAATTATTAAAAACAGCCTACAGGAACGTTTTATTTTCATGAGAGGGCAATCGAATGTGCGCATTCTCTTTTGGGCTCTTTATTTTGTCGTCTATCAGCAATAAACATTCATAAAGGGTTGCACTCGTCATTAAATTATGCACATATCCAAAAAGGAGTTCATTGATATGCACATATCCAAAAAGGAATTCATGATATCTAAAATAAAAATTTTTACTAGTGAAAATTTAGTTTTAACATGTAACAATTAAGATAAAGATATCAATAATTATGTGTATTACTAGTTGTAATTTAATTTTTGATATGATAAACGCTTTTCTGCATTTCTGATGACGTCATTTTTGATATCAAGAATACGTCTCGTTACTAGTGGAAATGTAATTGTTGATATCAAGAATTCAATTGTTGATATCATGAATCGACGTCGGTACTAGTAACCATGTGATTACTGATATCAAAAATAAAGGCCTTTACTAGTAAGAATTGTATTTCTGATATGTGAAGTTGGAATTTCAACTAGTAAGAAAGCAATTCTTGATATCAACAATTAAATTTGAATGGAAGCCTATGGTGACATTTAACTAGTGAAAATACAATTCCTGATATCAAGAATTAAAATTGTTACTAGTGGAAATTGAATTGTTGATATCAAAAATAGCAATTGTTACTAGTAGAAATCTAATTCCTGATATCAAAAATTTTGATTGTTACTAGTGGAAATTGAATTATTGATATCAAGAATTAACATTGTTACTAGTGGAAATTGAATTGTTGATATCAAAAATAGCAATTGTTACTAGTAGAAATCTAATTCTTGATATCAAGAATTAACATTGTTACTAGTGAAAATTGAATTATTGATATCAAGAATTAACATTGTTACTAGTGGAAATGTAATTGCTGATATCAAAAATAGCCATTTTTACTAGTATAAATTCAATTCCTGATATCAAGAATTAACATTTTAACTAGTGAAAATTTACATTTTCCCATAAGTCTATGCTCAATTTTGGCGCCTGCAACGTTAGTTGTTCGTTTAAGATGGAGGAAGAAACATCTACATTAGGGCAGGAAACGGTGGATTCGGCTGTTTCTGCCTTTGATAGAATTTTTAATGTCGCAAATAGAGCAAGAATGGAACTTATACAGAGTTCATCGAACGAGAACTTGCTTGCTGCGACAAGGAGGCTGTTTCGTCGGTCTCGAAATCGACATTCAGGTGACGTATCTTTTGGCGTTCTAAAAAGCTCTTTTTCCACCGAGATACCATTCCTATGCATGGGGATGCAATACATTGAACTTTTTCTTCATTCATTCAATCTCATTAAATTTGGATGTTTATTTTTATATATCGCTGGGAAAAAAATTACACTAAGACTAGTTATGTGTGCAATTTTTTTTTGTTAATTTTGATTTCATGTAGACTAGGGCTGTGCAAAAAATCAAATGAGATTTTCATGCACATCTCTTCAATAAAGAAGCTCCAGTAATTAGAAGTATATACCCAGCACGTGTGTTCAGATCAGGGTTGCCAGGTTTTCACAATAAATCCTGGTCAGTTTCTTAAAACTAGTCCAAAACTAGCCCAATCGCGCTTTCAAAAGGTTCCCCGATAAAACATTACTTCCCGGGGTAAAATATAAGTTTTTTAGCAGGGTTGCCTTGGTAAAATTCGCATTTTAGGGGCTAAATATCACGTTATTTGTATTGGGTCGCTTTGACCCGCGGACATACTTGACAGACTTGGCAACACTGGTTGGCATTTACTGCACACTACTAAACCGATAATTAACTGACAATCTACACAAAATCGATGTTAAAATCGCAGGCGATTCTTTGTCGATTTTGAAAACGATTTTCTGTTAGTTGTCGGTAGACTACGGCTCTGTGTAGTAACTGCCGTTCCACCTGAACCAGTGTTGCCAAGTCTGCGATTGTTTTTCATGTCCGCGGTTTGAAGCAACTCCAATACCAATAACGTAATATTTAGCCCCTAAAATGCGAATTTTACCAGGGAAACCCTTACAAAAAATTATATTTTAACCCCGGGAAGCAATTTTTATCGGGGAACCTCCCGGAAACGCGATTGGGTTTTGGACTAGTTTTAAGAAGAAACTGGGCAGGATTTGTTGTGAAAACCTGGCAACCATGATCTGAACACACGTGCTGGAGATATACTTCTAATTACAGGAGCATCTTTACTGATGAGATGTGCATGAAAATCGCATTCGATTTTTTGCACAGCCCTAATATTAGACTGTATGTGATGAACTAATTTTTAAACAACAAACAAAAACTGAGAAATTAAGCAGAAATATTGTTTTCCATCTTTTAAGCAACGATAAGCAAACTAATATTTAAATGAATGAATAAAAATAGTATAAAACAATTTCCTGGCTTTCAGTTTCTTGATACTCCTTTTCAGATAGGATGTCAAGCTGGTAAAATCTTGAACAGAGTGTCCTCTGATTTTATTCACACTTTTTATTTTCCGTTTTAAAGGTACAGCCGGAAGAAGAGAAAACATTTGTTGGAATGTTGGCCTGTTTTTGCTTCCTGGACCAGCCTTTACAAAGCTACCTACAGTAGCAGAACGAAGAAAAATGACACAAATTGGATTTGGTAATAGCACAGTGAATAACGAGTCTTAAAAAAAATACTCAGTTCATCAAAAATGTATAACAAATGTTTAGACAAGTTGTCTGTTTTATAATAAAATTACTGTTACAATTATTATTGTTTTTTGCTTTTTGTTTTAGGTAGCCCTGTGGATGACACTGGTAAACAAAAAGTGGCCAAAATCCAAATGAACTGGAGTTTGGCAGATATCAAACAGTTTATCTGTCAAAGTTTCCCAGATGTCAGCCTGAATTTGATTGGATATGAGTTAGCCAAAGCTGACAGAGGAAAGAACATAAAGAAAGTTCAGTTTGCTTCTGTCAAAGAATTAAAGCAAGCTCTTGGCCGGAGTAGGCTGTACATTTTGCCATTAGTAGAATTATACCAGGTTTGTAATAATTGTCTTTAATACTTAAAAGCAAAATTGTGTTGTGGTGTTAATGATAACAATTACCTGCACAGGAATCAGCACCTTCTTTGTACTCATCACAAAATGAACCTGAACCAGGAACCAACTCTGAGGCAACTCCATCTGAAGTCATTGACCTTACTGATTTTACAAACCAGGAGCTTATTGGCCACACAGAGGACACTGCAGACAGCACAGTGGTAACCAGGAATAAACCTATAACATTTTGAACTAGTGTGTACAGAGCCCGTGTTGATAATTTGTTTCTCATAATATTTAATTCAGATACGTTTTGATGTGTTAATAGGACTTGCAGCAGTGGCGATCTTTACGCCAAGAACAAGACAAAGAATTTGAACAATCTTTAATGGAAGACAGAGCAAAAGTAAGTAACTGTACATTTGTACAACATTAAGTAATATATACACTGCATTAGCTACTATTTTTAAATGTTGAGGTCCTCTTTCCTAATTTTGGGGAAATTGTGTTTTTGATCAGGTACAAAAAAATGAGTTCTGTGTGAAATACCTTTTTTAATTAAGAATGAACTAATTTGACCTTTAGTAAATGTGCCCTCATTTTTTTTTTCTCATTTTTCTTCACAATTTGTTATGTTGGAGCCTTATGTTAAACTGCTTTAAATTATCTACACTCCATACACATAATGACAAAGCAAAAACAGAATTGTCACAACTTTGCAACGTTATTAAAAATAAAAAACTGAAATAAGTGGCTCAGTGTGACTCAAGGACATTCACAGAGTTTTCCATATACCATTCTTGCTGTGTGCTTAGGGTCATAGTCCTGTTGGAAGATGAACCTTTTGCACAGTCTGATATTTTCATTAAAACTTTGAAAATATTTTGGTGCATTGAGCTTTTTTTCTACTCTGACAAGTCCCTCAGTCCCTGCAACTGAAAACAGCCCCTCAGCATGAGGCTGCTACCAGCACACCTTACTTTTAAAGACTACATGCTTCTGTGTACCTTCAATGCTTCAATACCTCTTCCCCAGATGTATGGATTGATGCAGTCCTGTTTTTGAGCTCTATAGGTAGTGTTTTGACCTCAGAGCTTGGTTTTTGCTGTGATATGCATTTTCAGCTGTATGTGCCTTTCCAAATCATACCCATTCAATAAAATTTGCCACAGTTTAACTCCCCTCAGAGTAACATCTATGACCGCTCTTGAGCTAAATTTGTCACAGATACAATCAAATCATTTAAGTTTTTTTTTTTTTATTATTTTGCATAGATGTTAAAAAACCTGTTTTTGCTTTGCCATTATGGTGTATGGAGTGTAGATTGATGAGGTAATAAAAAGTAATTTAAAGCAGTTTAATGTAAGGCGGCAGCAACATAACAAAATGTAAAAAAAATTAAGGGGTATGAATTCTTTCGCAAGGCACTGTACATTTTCTGAGTTGGCATTAAGGTCCAGATGGTGTAAGAAACATATATGGTTGAAATAGAAAAGAAAATTTGTATTTAAGAGTAAGGACACTTAACTGCCTTATAATTCTTTTCCTGAGCAAAGTAGTTACATGATATACACATTTCTATTTAAATAGAATTCTCAAATCTTTTGATCATTAACAGGAGATGAGACGTGAATATTTAGAGGCACAGGAAAAGAGTCGACTACAGGTAGATGTTATTTTTAAAAATATAACTAATGTTTTGTTTTGTTGAAGTAAAAAATGTTCTGCATTCTCGTAACCTTGGTCACAAAATAGGCAATTGAAGACAGACGGAAGAGGATTGCAAGTCACGAGGAGCCCATTGATGGTGTGCCAATCAAATTCAAGTTTCCTCATGGAACCGAAAAAATTCGAAAATTCATCTTGTCAGATACAATTCAGGTAAACAGCTGCTGATTTTTATTAAAAAGATAGACAATAAGGATAGAAAACACTAAGGAGCAGTTGGGGGTCTAACCACTAGGCCACAACTTCCTCTGAAAGATAATTGTATAATAAAATTAGTACGTGTAATCTATCTCTATTTCATGTGCTTATTTACAGATCTTATTTGACTTTGTTGGTCAGGATGACCTGTCCAGTGAAGTGTTTTATGTTCAAGATGCAACATCATCTGCACCTCTTGAAAATAACCTTATAGGAACACTGAATGATTACAACATCAAGGGTCATTCAACTCTTTATGTTGTTTGGATTTCACCGCCAGATTTTCATGTGAGTAACACTCTTATATGTATAGTTTCTGAAACAATTTCAGGTTTACATCATTTTATTTTATTTTATTTATTGGTCTATATTTACAGGAAAGTCAAGGTAAACAGAACGAAGCAAGCATTCAAGTGAATTCTGGTGAAGTCCATTTCACCTCATCCTTTTCCAACCAGCTTGCATTACCCCATGAACCAACTACCACTTTGCCACTGAATGATTGTCATTCCCCATCACCCCCAAACTGGTCACCTGCTCCTTCACCTGCACACTGGTCACCTGGTTCTTCATCTTCTCACACATATCCCTGGTCACCTGAACACTCTCTTCCCACTCAGCCATCCTCTGTAACAACTGACAATTGTGAAAATATTTCGGATCAGTATGTTATGTTATATTTAAAAGGAATTTTAAGCAGTTAACCTTTTCAGGCACATTCAGGTTAAAATGTTTTACTCTTTTGTGTTTTAGAGTTGATCTGCAGATGATTTTGAAGAAGCTTCATAGCAGAGTCGATCTCTCATGTTGTCCTACAAGTAATCAAATAAATGTATGTCGAGACAGCATATTACAAGGTAGCCTGCAAGCTTTCAAGCGAAGGCGATTTAATCCAGAAGCAAGGCTGGATGTGATTTTTGTGGACTCTGATGGGGTTGGAGAAGGAGCTGTGGATGAAGGTGGACCGACCAGGGAATTCCTACGCTTGCTAATGAGAGAAATCCAGAGGTCCAAAATTTTTGAAGGCCCTGAAGATAATAGACTACTGGCTCTTGATACTCATGGTTAGGATTATCGTATTTGCTTTTCTTTTTTTCTAATGAAATATAAAATATACATTATATATAATTTCTCTGTATTTTTTTCAGCTCTTGAGAATGGATTGTACAAGATCATTGCAAAAATGATTGCAGTGTGCATAGTTCATGGTGGAGTTGGCCCTCATTTTTTTTCTGATCATCTTTTTATGCAACTCTGTGGTCAGTGTACACTTCCTGTTTCCCTTGAGGAAATAGCAGACAGCAGCTTCAGAGAAAAACTCTCAAAGGTTTTTGTAACTTTAGACTCCACATGGATTTTTTATTGTATCATTTGTAATGGGTGCTTTGTGATTTCATTGCATAACAATTTTCTAATTATTTACTTGTAGATTAAAGAAGCAGACTCGGTTGAAAATGCAAATTCTGCAATCTCAGATGCTGGAGACAGTCTGTACATGATGGGAGCACTAAGGTACATCTCATCTCTTGAAGAGAGGGATTCCCTGGTCCAATCTGCAGCAGAATACTTTGTGAATGGGCGGACAAATTTGGCTCTCAGACAGTAAGTATCCATCATGAGAACCATTTAAATGCCTTACAAATGAAATCTTTAGTGAATGGAAAGTTGCTTGTGGCTAAAATCTCATTAAGACTAAATGTGCTGTGACAGGTTTGAAGAGGGTTTCAAAACACTTGGTCTGATTGACGAGCTCAAAAACCATCCTGAAATTTTTGAGGACTTGTTCATCAATGCAGTTAAACCACTTGTGGCAAAAGATCTTTCCACTCTTTTTGAGGTGGACTTTTCACCTCTTGGTAGCAACAAAAGACAGCTGGAAAATAAGACTGTCTGTTTCTGGAGAGACTGGTTAATTGATGTAGAAGGTAGTGTTTTCTACTAAAGTTACGTTTCTTTCCAATTAAAAAAAGTTTAATATTGAATCTGATATTGCTTTTAAATCTTATGTTTTGTGCTTCTGGCTTTAAAACCTTAAAACATCAAGCTATTAAAACTTCAAGATTTCTGGCCAGGCTTTATTAAGTTAAGATTAAAATGAGTATTGGTTAACTATCTAGTTATTATGTATTATTTGACTACATTTCTATTTTTATTTTGTTGTTGAAGCTTTATTAATGGCATCCCTAACGTTCTTTAATCTGTGTAATTACAGAAGGTGACTGCAATCCGTTGACACTGCCAATGGTCCTGGAGTTTGCTTCTGGAGCCTCATCTGTGCCTCCACTAGGATTCCCCCATCAACCAAAAATCGAATTTCTTCATACATCTGGTCAAGACACCAGAGTATTTCCAGAAGCCAATACATGCCTTATTGTTCTTAGACTTCCAATTCACAGTACTTACGAATCTTTTAGAACCTACATGGCCGAAGGTATTTTGCAGTCGCCAACTTTCGGCACCATGTAATACTTGTTCATGTAAGAATGATGAACGAAATACTTCAGGTTTCAGCAGTTTCACAAGTTAATGAAACGATCCTCTTAACACTTTTTCACTCTTATGCCATCTCAAACAAGTTTTACAGTTACTGTATTTACAGTTATTGTTGTACTATTCTTACCTTTAATGTCAGCTTTGTTTACAGTTGTAGATACACATTTTGTTTCATTTACTCGATTTATCAACATCAGTTATATTACTTGAAATTGAAAAAATACACAACAGTAACTAAAACCGTGATCCATCTGACATCTAAATATATACCTTCATAATTGTAACAATAAAACCTGAATCAGTTTTGGATTGCATTTGTCTGAATTCTTTATTTATATTCTAGTGTAGTAATCCATCTGAAAACATTTAGTCAAGAGCATGAGTCATACTAGTAGTCACCTAAAGGCACAATTTGTAAGTTTTCACCACTAGAGTTTGCATGTTCAAAATAAGCTTCAGGTTTTAAAGTTTTAGGCTTTACAGAGGAGTGGAAAGAGATATATATGGAATTCACGAATCATGTTCACGGTTGAGGTAATGAATGATTTTTTTATTACCTGTACCCTCCAGTTATTAAAACAGCGAATACAGAAAGCGAGCAAAGAACACTGAATGATTTCAATCTTACGTGATTTTAAGAACTTAAAAACAGGGCTCTGAACCGGTTCAAGAAACGAAAACCGGAAACGAATGAATTTTTGACAGAAACTGAAACGAAATCTAATTGTATAGTTCCGAACAAAATCGAAAATTTGAAATTTGATATCAATGAATCATGAATTCCAGAAGTAGGGCATGCAAATGTGAAAAAAGAGTGAAATGTCCTCTGAGCTGTGAACTCATCATAGGTCAGTCTCAATGGCAATGCACCGCCCTTAGAGTTTATCTGAGGATATATGAGATGAATTCAACAGATCACACATCTGCAGCACTTCTGTGAATGGAGAAAACTGAAAAACGAACCCCTAGGCTTACATAAAAAGGAATATAGGCATATACACTAAATATATTTCACTTAAATCATATTAAATCATATGACACGTTCCAAAGTTTTCGGAAAGGAAAACGAAAATGCAGAGATAAGTTTTCTTTATTTTGCAAAAGCTGAAGCTTTGAACAGCCTAATGTCTTGCTTAAACCATTCAGCTTTGGTGAGACCTTCGCGCTGACATATCAATTTGCTTTATTAAAGCCTGTACATTAACAAAATAAAATAGAGTTAAAGAAACAAATAAAAGGTTTGACTGCTCCGTTGTTCAACATGTTGCATTCCCGCGCCTCACTGTGCTGATAAAGCCGATGTGAAGGATGATATTTTATGTAGATAAAAGTACAAACACTATATAATAAATAATATTTTAGTATCCAGATACGTCTGAAACATGGAAACATTTGGATTCGTGCCGGATGAGAGATGCAGGCATCAGCTTCAGCTTCAATTAATTTGTTTTTGGATCGAGGTTTTTATAGCCTAAACTTGTTTTGTTTTTGAGAGAAACTAATGGCTGTTTTTATAATGTTTGTAAACATTTTTCTTTAGACTACAGGCATTTTAGCCTTCATTATTTCGTAAAGTAATAGGGCTAATAAAATGCAATGCCGCAAGTTTTTTTCACTTTCAAAACGCAATCTTTCGTCCTTGTGTGTGTGTGTTTTTTTTTACAATGCAGCAAAGATTTTAAATAATATCTTTTATGTCTTTAAAGTGTTGATAGATTTTCTTTAGCCTACATTTGGCCAAAATCTAGAAAAGATGATTAACCACAGCGGTTTATTGACTAACGTTAGAGCTCTATTTTTTTCTTTTTGAGTAAATAAAACGCTGTACTTTATTATTATTACATTACTATTATTGTATGGACTGAACTCTATAACTTTAAATAAGATGCAATATCGTAATACAGTAATATCGCGAGAACAGAGAGTCAGAGACTCGCGAATAGTCTGCACCATAGACATCCTATATATGTCTATGGTCTGCGCGCAATTATGAGAGAGAGAGAGAGAGATGACGCACACAGTGTGTAATTAGATGTGGCTAATTCCTAATGTTCACCTCATCATGTTTAATAAATCAAGTGTTATGATCTGCTGAGCTCCCTGTCGGTGTCCTCCTTCCAACAAAGCCAACGAGCTAGCGCACGGTAAGAACTGTAAAGCCTGCAAACGACGCGCCTTACTTTATTATTAGGCAAATTATAGACACATAATATATATATATATATATTTTTTTTTAAATAACGTTATTAACCGGTATTTTTTCCACCCGAACCGGTTTCGGAAAGGTAATAATTCAGAGGAACGCATGAACAGAAACGTTAAAATATCGATTCTGCTTGGAGTGAACCGATTGAATTTTGTTTTCGTTTTCAAGCCCTGCTTAAAAAACTGCCACTGTAATCAACAAAAAAACTCTAAACACTGTTTGAGGAGTCTCTTGTGTTTGAATGATGAATCTGTTTGAATCTCTTACATCATCTGCACTTTGTTGTATGTTTATGATGGAAGAATTTGCGAGAGCACACGGAACACGCAACAAAATGACTCATCCAAACGCTTCCGATTGGTCATTGAAATCATTATCTAAACAGACTCGTGTGATTGACTATAATGTGCAACACTAAAAATGCGAAATAAGTATCATGACGCAACATTGAGCATATATAAATGTAATGCTCACTTTTAATTTCAGCCGTAATGGATTTACTCTTTACTGTGCAGCGGGATTTTTGAGTAAGCTTGTACTTTCTATAAGCGAAAACTGAGGATAGCGCAGATATTACGTTATTGAATGGCGACCATGATCATCGACGAACAGGGACGATACTATTTTTACTAGATAAAAAAATCATTGGGAACTTTTGGAATAACGGGATTAAGAAACTGAATGAAATATATCGCACTGTGCACATTTTGGATATTTTATTAGGAAAATCTTACATAATTCCTTTGAGATGATTAGCACGCCAGAATACATCAACCTTTTTCTGAAGCAATGTGGAAGGTGATGTTTAAACTACAAATGAATGCATGTTTGCCTGTCAGCTTATATACTACAAGAAGTTCTAAGTATGACATTAAGGAAAAGTTTGGGCTTAACATGAACTCTTGAGGGCGTGTAGCAAGAACAAACACACTGTACCAAAATGATGTGTATCAGCCATCTTGTAATATGTTTGCAATTTCTCTGCAACATGTCTGATACTTATTGTTAGCATCTGAGATGGTCTCAATTGTCTGCAAAATGTTTTGCTGCTGCTGATGGCTCAGATGGATTCTGGGTTGTTCCACAACTACAGCTGGAAAATGATCTTCTTCGTCATCAGTCACAGGGAAGTTGTCTATGCCATGTTGTGCCAAAAGCTCTTCTAGAGTGTGTGTGCTGTACGGATCTTCACCAAAAACATTGCTGATGGCTCTGCAGTTTGCCTCCATGTTGGAAAGCATTCCTGCAGTCCAGATTTGGACAGGTGTTTTGTTGTTTTCTGTTCTCATTTTGTGGTGATTCCATCCATTCCTAAATAGATCCAATCTCTTTTGTATCTCTGGCAGGAAAACGATTTGCAGGGACATCTTGTGGATGTCATCATCTGGATCAAGGACCTCAGAATCCTCTAGACTGTGGAACAAATTGTAGAAGTACTGAAGCACATGGAGGAAAACATCTCTCCAAAGGCGCTCTATGCGCTGATTGTGAACAGATTCTCCTGTTATGTGACTCCTCCGTTCCACCCCTTGAACGAGATTCATGAAGAGGGCAATTCGTGAATTTTCACCCCCATGGTCTGATCGCACTTGTGACGGAAGCCCATAAAGACATGTTGCCTTCACAAACTGGGTCAGCACGGTGGAGGCACGGTTATTTGTGTTGCAGCTCAAGTAGGTTATAAGGCGAGATTTCCCATCGATGGCTCCATGAACAACAAAGCCCCACCTTGCATAAAATAAAGCATAGAAATAACACAAGGTTAATTAAGCAAAAAAATTAAAATACATGCATAATATGTTAAAAGGACTAGTAGCTCCTAAGCATAAATTAAAGTCTGGGCAGATCCTGGGTCGTAGCAATAGATAATGATTAAGTACTTGTGTTGTAGAGAAGCATAATAAAATAAAAATTCTTGGTATTTTCCAGGATGCTACCTGTGTGTGTCGTGTAGACTGGTCATTGACCACCAAAAATTAAATAAAGGAGTATTTCGTTAATTATTACATATTTATATTTTTACTCATGTGATCAAATATATAACATTATTATAAAAACCTGCATTATATTCATTTGAATTGTGAATTTTAACCTTTAATAACAATAATAATAATAATAAAAATGATATCAGCTGACAGGGCTCCATGTATGTCAGCATAAGTTGAGAGATTTATTTTTCTTGATATACATCTACATTTTATTACCTGATATTTATCCAAATATATTAATATTGAATTAAGAATGGAATTGAATCGAGCTTATGAATTGAAATTGTAAAATTTGTTAAAAACAGTAGCCATGTAAACATTGTAAAATGTTGTCAACAACAAATTGTTTAGTTACCAAATGTTTTGACAGTCACAATATACCCCCCCCACAATTCACCTATTCTTACAATACAGGCTATTGTACTTTTCTGCTTGACCTGCACTTTGCAACAACACAACCTTGTTTTTGCAGTGACTTTCAGCATGTTTTATATAACAATGTCTCAACATTTCCATAGTGTGAGAAAGTGAACTAAACCACGCAAAATCCAATAAAAGCAGTTGCAACATACATATTAGCATAGCTCAAAACAACAAAATGTAAATAAGCAACAGTTTTAATTAAATGTGCATCCTTGCTTTATTTTACAAAATCAGAAATGTTCTGTTATTATTTTTAGTGTGAAAAAATAAATGTAAACACTTTGTGCTTTTGAATTTGGCCATGTCATTTATCTGTATGACCAAAAATTATGTATTTTATGTTTCAGCTGGTTTGATCGCACCGGAGCTTTGCACGCGTGCATGCACACACAGGCACAAACCTCAAACTCGATATCGCAGTCTGTTCATTATCAAAATAAAATAGTCAACCTAAAAATATAAAAGGTTACACTGGTAAATAGTCCTTGGTATTACTGGTCCATTTTGTATGCCAAGCACATTTTTGCTCATGTGAAGAGGATATTCTGTCGATATACCAACGAGCGTGAAGTACAAAGCTTCTACATTATAAATAATAGTTTCATTCAAATACATAACGAATATGGAAACATGGATTTGTGCTGAATGAGAGGTACGTGAGCCCAATTAATGCCTGGTATTTTCAGTTTCGCTTTTTTTTGGTTTTTAAACTGAAGAGTTTAAACTGAAGAGGGAGGGGAATCTAAATAACAAATATAAGTAAAACTATTTACGGACAAACAGTAATAATTGAATGCATTGCTACACATGCAACAGATAGTGAATCAGTGTCCCTTGCAAACTGGAAGTTTGCAATTTTTGCAAAAACTGCCAATTTTAACATGCTTTGAACCAGCAGTGGAGGAACCAGCTGCTATAGCAGTGCAATAGGTCGTAGGTTAAAATCCCAGGTAATACACATACTGGTAAAAAATGTATAGCCTGAATGCACTGGAAGTCACTTTGGATAAAAGAGTCTTCTAAATGCATAAATGTCAATTTAACTATGACATCAGAACTCAGAAGATTAATTCACAAGGGGTTCCTTTAAGATTCACCTATTGGGTTTTTTCAATTTTTATATACACAATGTAAATTAGACATCCATACTCAAAATACACATTTTGAAACAGTTATGCTCATTTTTGAAAACGTATGTTTTTATTAAGGAATTAGATAAGAAGATTTGGACTGCGAGTGTGTGCAGTTTACATTGTAGAACAAAACGTAACTGTATATTGTCAAGTTATGTTTACCATAGGCTTTATTTGTTCATAAATTGAAAAATTATAAAACTCTTCTTGAATAAAAAAATTCTTGAAGGAACCCGTGGCAAATTACAATTCCTGGTTCTGACTTCATAGTTCCCACACTCTATTGTGGTGGGGATGAATAGTGTATTACCTAATCAAACGCATATTTCCGTCTATGTGCCATAAACTGTTTGGATGAGGAACATGGTAGACTCTCCTGGCGATGGCACTACTCCATCTGCGTGCAGCTGCAGTTGGATCGATTTGGGTAAGAGCTTCTCGGACCCTACGTCGCTGGACAAACAGCCCTTCTGCACGTAGCAGTCCTCTCATGATCTAAGAAACACACATTATTTTGACAGAATGGATGCAGAATAATGAATGAGACTTTCCTTTGCCTGACTCACCTCACTTCCTGTGTTGGGATAGAGACTGTGAAGTATTCTCACATGCTGTGTAAGTTCTTCCTCGGTCATTTGTGTTTGCAGTTTTCGTATAGGAATTCCGAACAGTTTAGTTTTCCTATAAATAAATGAAGACGAGCAACCCAGAATCTTGGCCATCTGCTTAACGGTGTGTCCTTGTTTCATTAGAAACTCTATTTGCTGCTTTGAAACATTAATGGAAGGTCTTCCACATGTACCTAAAGGACATAAGGAAACAAAGAACAGTTGAACAACAATTAACAGACACTGCTGTCAATGAATGGATTAGCAATGAGTGAAACTGGAAATTTCTAAGTTAGCATGTAAGTGCACTTCATTGTAGTT